>NW_009661368.1:1206771-1207328 GCF_000708025.1 Charadrius vociferus
GCTGCCGCGGGCTCCGCCGGGCCCGGGGAAGCCGCCTGCGACGCCCCGAGCCCCCGAGACGGGCAGGCGGCGGAAGGGTTAAGCGGCCGGGAGGGTAGTCAGCGAGACTCCTGGGGTGATGGCTTGGAAGAGGAGAGTCCCTCTGGCTGAAGTTTAAAGGAGGTTTCTCCAGACAGAGTTGTATCGCCTTCGCGGAGCGCTTCAAATCAAACCTAAAGCCAGTCCAGTCCCTTGCGCCGAGGGACCTTCTCGCCATGAAACCCTTCCTGCCTACCCAGCCGAGCTGGCTGCGAGCGAGCTAAAACCGGCAGGATAAACCACCTGGCCCGAGGGGTGACCTACAGAGCCCCCCGGGAGAGGGACACGCACGGGAGGGCACACGCAGCACAGACACACAGCGCGGGACTAAGACCCTACCTTGATCCATAGACCTCATGATGTGGTGGTAATGTACCAGCCTGCAGGCAGTTTCTCTCTGCATCAGGAATTAAAAAAAAAAAAAAATCAAAAGCAGAAAAAAAAAGAAAAAAAAAAAAAGAAAAAAAAAAAAACCCGAA
>NW_009661368.1:1207425-1209073 GCF_000708025.1 Charadrius vociferus
CAATAGCAGAAAAAAAAAGAAAAAAAAAAGAAGAAAAAAAAAAAAAGAAAAAAAATCTTCCTTAAACCATGTTCAACCAATGCCGCCCAGACAGAGGGAACCCCTCTTGCTCGCCTCCTCCGTAAGTGTTTGGAGGTGCAAAGAGGGATCCGAACTGGGCTGAGCTTGTTCCTGAAGTGAAGTCAGTTCTCTGCTCTGAGATGAGGGTTACTAGAGAGGGAAAGGCCACTTCCTTCCCTGCTCCGAGTGTTTATAGTCTTTGAATGCTGTAAAATAACGGGATTCCCTCACTGTTTCCTCCTGTTTATCCCAGTGCCATGGAAACCCCTGGATCGCCTCCATCTCCCAAACTGAGGGCTTTCCTGCAAACTTCACACTCAGGAATCCATGACGTCTCCCAGCTCCGGGCCAAGGCAGCTCTGCGGCTTTCTCAGTCTGCAGCACAAGCACTTAATTGTTGAGCAGAAAGTTAGAGAGCGAGAAAGAAAGAAATATGGATGATGTTAAAAATCCCAGTGTGTGCTTTTTAAACAAAACTTGCAGGCACTGCAAAGCCGTTCAAAGCAACGGGGCTTCTGTGCAGAAGTTTTCCTTCTTCCCAGCAGAGACAAGCTGGGACTGCTGCTGCTTTTACCTTTGAATAAATCATTCAGAAAACTCAAGTCCCCAGCTTATATTTATGTCTTTTAAATTCGCCAGCACCCTATTAATACCCATCTTGTTACTGGCACAGGTTTTGGCTTCTAATTACCACTGCCTCAATTCTTCATGCAGAGGACGAAAAGTAAAAAGAAAATATATATATATATATCGGTTACTTTGTTTAGTGGCATTTCACAGACCTCTCTCTGTTTCTATTTTTAGATCCATTTAGAAGAGAGAGGAGCAACTCCATGGATTTCCACTGATACACGTGGAGCTTAGCAAGAAAGAAATAGCCAAGGAAGCCTCCGAAACCAAGACAACCCGTGTATGTTTACACATGCGATGTATAAACAGGAAAATAAAGCAAAAGAAAACAGGAAAATAAAGTCAAATATGTCGTGAGCCGTGTGCCGTCTTACAACGTATAGTTTTCACTCGCGTGTTGAGGAGCATCTGCCCCCGGACGCCGTGCAGGGCTCGCTACCTCCGCGCTCCTGAGCTTACATAGATTTTTTTAATTTGTCTCCAGAGGGGATGAAGAGTTCACGTGTGTGAAAGGCTCCTGCGGGGATGGCGACAGCTCCGCAGTCCCCCGGTGTTTGTACACAGCCCCAGCGACGGCCGCGGTGCGGGTTCCGAGCGGGGTCAGCCGGAGCCGCGGGGAGTGAGTCACCGCGCGGGGACTTGGCGGGCGGCGGGAGGGCTGGCTGGCACCCGCCCGCCCTTTCCATCCTTCCCTCTCCCAGTCCCCAAATCGACTCGAAGGAGGTATCGCAATCAAACTTTCTGCTTCTCGAGTTTGTTGTCCCGCAGGCTAGCAACTGCGGGCCGGCCAGGGAAACTCAGCGCACCTCACTTTCCTAGCTTCTGTCATTTTTGGACGTGCCGAGGCGGAAATACCTTTCCCGGCTCCGCGGGCCCGTTAGACAACCGGCGTCCCCCGAGGGACCCCCGTCCCGGCGCCCCTCAACTCCCCCCCTCGGAGCCCCGCACCGAGCACCCC
>NW_009661368.1:1209088-1280486 GCF_000708025.1 Charadrius vociferus
AGGGGTTGTCCCGCCCGACCCTCAGGCGGGCACGGCCGGCAGAGAAGCGCCGAAACCCCGCGCCTGGCACCCGGGCTCCACCTGCACGCTTTGCCCCTTACCAGCCCTCTCGACGGGCCGCTTTGCAGCCACGATGTTTAGGAGCGAAAGCCTGCAAAAACCCACGGCGGGAGAGCGCGCAGCTCCGGCTCCCGAGCAGAGGTGTTACGCTTAAGCTAATTAGCATGCTTGATTGGACCCGCTATTGGCAACAGGTGAAGTAAAGTCCGCACCACCTGATTCCTATTTCGACACATGAAGGGGAACCCGAGGTTGCTGCTTCGCTTGGAGAGCAAAGCACTTGCTAATTAATAGTCGGGAGAAATGATTAATTTCGCCCCACTTCCACCCCTACACTCCTCACTGTGTCACTAACCGCTCACCCCAGCACCCCTTGGGGGAATTGCACTGGGAAAGGCAGAGAAGGGGAGCTGGGGAAGGGGCTTTAGGCAGGGGGGGAGCGCTAAAGCAGAGCTGGGAATGGGCGAGCTGGAGGGGGCTGAGGGCGAGCAGAGGGAGCAGCCGGGTGCAGGGGGGGAAACACACACAGCCTGGGGGGGCCGAGGGCACCGGGCCCTGCCAAAGGGTATCCCAGAGTGAGTGGAGAATGGGCGACCCCGACGGAAAGCTTCGCCTCCTCCCACGCTGAGCTATAATCGGGGGAGCAGTCACAGCTCAGCGGTTATGGCACACAGGTTGGCTTCCCTCGTCTGGACCGGTTAAAAATACAATGTCTTTCTTTTAATAGCTCAGTTTGATCGGCTCCCGCTAGTTCACATGACAGGGTTTTCCTAAAATATCTTCTTCCACCAAGTTTTTTCCAACTTAAAAATGCTGAATCCTGCTACCCAAATTAAACTCAGTGCAAAGCGAAAAAAAAAAAAAATAAATAAAGAAGTGAAAGAGGGCTGGCGGCTGCCTCCGGACTGCTAGCATTCCCCAAACCAGCATATGACACAACTGTAAGATTTCCAAGGCTTTTGGAGAGTTCAGCGAGAGAATCGTGTCCTCCACTGGCTGCAGCTTCCCCGCTGAGTTAAACTTTCCTGACGGAACCTTTCTCCATCTGGCCCCGGCTCCCAGCGCGTTGTGAGCGGCCGCGGAGGAGAAGGGGATGTCGTTCAAGTCTTATATAACGGTGCAAGCTGGATGCGGGGGCAGAGACTTTCCCTAGAAACGAGAGATTTTTATACATATATAGTTATTTTTAGCTTCCTTTTTTCAAAGGAAGGCCAAATATCTCCGACTTTCCTTTGCTTTCTTATTTTGGTATCACTAAGGGATTTTATTTTTGGAGGTAAGGAGCTATTAATAGCTAATATTTTTAGCTATTTATTCCCTCTTTAGGAGAACACTTCCTCTTCCTTTCAGGGGCACATTCTGGACTGCATCCCTAACCCCTAATAACAGACCCACCTCCCCACCATGCCCACGCCACCCTCTAGGATTTGCCAAGAGGATGCCCGGCTTTTGGGGATAAAGGAATGGGGCGCATCTCCGGTCCCTGGTTCCAGGGAGGGGGGAGGAGGTTTGGAACCCAATGTTCTCCCTGTGAGCAGCCCGGGCTCCCAGCCCAGGAGGCTGAGCAAGGAGCTCCCTGACCGGGAGCGGAGAGCCACAAGCGGCCGGGGAGAGCAGGGACACCGGGGAGAGCCAGCAGCCGGCCCAGGGGCTCCGGGGAGTTGGGTCACGGGGCAGGTGTCCCGGCCCCCGGGGGTCCCTAGCTTGCCCCGGCAGTTGCCCGCAGCATCGCCCCGCTACCGGGCAGGGCCGCTGCACCTCCCGCTGGAGAATGAGTGCTCCCTGGCAGGCTCCACGCTGTTAATTGGCAATAAAACCGAAAGAGTTGGGTTTTTTTTAAAAAAAAATAAAAAAAATTCTCATGCTCTCCATGAGATAAGACATCAAGGTTTCCTGAGGATGTGCTCTCGGGCCGTTGGGGCAGCTGCCCGGAGTTTATCATCGTAGACTTCATGGAGACATCTCTGTTTTCCACTTGCAAAAGGTAGTTCAGGCTCACAGCAACAATAAGTAATTTTGACAAAAGCTCCTCACCCTTCCAAAGTAAATCCTGTTCTCCCCGAATCTGCCATCACATACAATGCACTCCCCAGCACAACCTCCACTATTGAAGACGTTAAGCAGAGCGGTGCCTGAACACCAGGTTTACACACTCCGGCTGTGTCTTCACTGCACCTCACCAGGAGTCCCCCACAGAGCCCCACAAGGACCAAACAATCCCACATCTGCAGCTGGGCCTCCTTGAGCAGCGCCAACCGGCGCCTCCCTCCGTTTTCCTAACAGTCCTCCTAGAGCACCATGACTACATGTTACCAACTCAAACTTATTTCTGACAATGCACTTGTCTAAATAACGTATTCACTCACTTAATTAAGTTGCAAATGGAGTGTCTGATCTTGTAATGAGCTCCACGTGGTTCAGGGAATCCACCCACATACAGCTCTCCGAGATTGGAACTAGAACTTCTTGAAATGAGAAATAGCTTTTCATCTACAATGAAAACTATGAAAACTGGTTGAAATTTTCTCCCCCTCCCTCCCCCCCAACAAAACTCAATAAACTGAAAGGCCATTTTTCAGAGTTAAAGTAGTTTTGCTTGATTTTTGGTTGGGGGTGTGTGTCTTTGGTTTTTGTTTTGTTTTGGTTATTCGTTTGTTTGTTTTTCTAAGAACTGACTTTTACTAAGCGGATTCTGTTTGTGAACATTAAAAATCATTTTTATAAGTGAAGAATGATTTTTTTTAAATTTTATTTTACTTATTCCTCAACAAAGGCAACCTCAGAAAACAAAACCACAAATAAAAAAAAGGTATTGAAGAAAGTGTAGAGAACATTCTTACTCTTCCCACTCCCCTCCAAAATTTCCTGTAAAGGAAAAAATAAATGTCTGTCAACTCACTCATAGAACAATAGGGCCCCACTCTCGCTCTCTTTAGTCAGGCAGCTCTTGAATTAGCGTCCTCTTATGGGACCAAAAGGATGTAATTAATTCAGCTGGCCTGATCCGATACCATCCTAGGCTGCAATTTCCCGTTTTACCTATTACCATGTCCGTCCCCTAGAAACGTGTAGGGTTGCAGACAGACAGTGAAGCACGTTTGCAAAGCAGCCTCACAAGTCCATAACCACTGGTACATGGAAATGTCCGGCACCATCCGTCAGGTTACACATGAAAGAAGTACCAGAGCTGCACCTGCAGCTGTAGGAAAACCTATTCTGAGCCTCAGCCTCCTGAAAAACCCGACCTGTTTGGTTTTTTTTTCCCCCCAACGCAGGCAGAAGCCCCCCGGCTGAGCCCGCCGCCCGGCCCCGCAGCATCCTCCCCGCAACGGCTCCCACCGCGCCTCTGGGACCGGCCCCCCACCTCACATCCACCCTGGCCTCTCTCTTCAGTTTGCCCAAAGCCCGCACTGATTCTCAGACAGGGAATTTTAGAGGCACGGGAATTCATTTGCATGAGAGAGAAAAGGAGGCGGGATGGCCTGTTGGGCACGGGAGCGGTCAGTCCCCCCGGGAGGCTTTTTTTCCCATGCCCGGGCACAAGGCAAACCCGAACATTCAAGCTGAAAATCCGAGAGTTTACATATATTCCCCACACCCATATGGGGAATGAAGCGGCTGAGCGGGAGGGTCCCAGCGGGACGCGGGGGCAGCCGGGAGAGGGAAGGGACGGGGAAGGTGTGGGTGGATCGTTACATTTGCAAGCGGGATTCAGACGGGCCAGCTCGGAAATAAAAGTAATATGTCGGTTTACTGGATTGTAAACGGTGCTCGGTCTGCTCCAAACCTGAACTTCGCTCAGCGCACTCGGATGAAGCAAACTTGTGCGAAGAGGGATGTTCGTACCCAATGGTCTATGCTTTTACCCAAACATCAAACAGCGTTTTCAGGGAACACTTAAGCCCTCCAGATTGGCACTGCCTTACAAACCACTACCAATGACTAGGTTAACCGCTCCGAGGCTTTTTGCAAATGAGCACGTAGGATAAAAATTGAACTATAACTTTTTTTTTTAAAGCAGGACTAATTAGACAAGTAAGAACTCTGAATGAGGCTGTAAAGATGTTGGTTTCTTGCCAAAGATATTTTCTTTTTAAAATCATAAAACCATAGGGGTTTTTTTCTGTTTGTTTGTTTTGTTTTCCAAGATTTTAAGCTAAGATTTAGGAAAAAAAAAAAAAAAGAAGATACAGCCAAATAGAGCAGTTACTTGCTTGAATAATTAGAAAGAACATTAGTCATACTTGGGAGTTGGAAAGGTGCTTCTCTATGTGGGCAAGGCAAGTAAACAACATGCTACCATTTACCTGTTTCTTGTAGAGCTTAAGTCACTGTAACTGCAGTCACCCGGCCGTGCTTTGGGGAGAGATCTCCAACAAACAGTCAGGCATGAGAAATGTCAATTCTTTAACTTATTAACCCTGGATTTTTAGCCCCATCAAAAGTTGCTACCCGGGAAATTCCTATTAGTGGTCATACCAGGATCAGAAGTGACTTGTGAACCTCCTTCCCTTTGCATAGCACACGAAAAAAGGGGGAGGACAAAACTGCATGTGTCGGGACCAGACCAGGCAGTGCGGATTCACAGGCAGTTGCCGGCTCAGCCTACAGCAGCCCTCAAGCTGCTCCGTCCAGTGCCCTTCCCTGGGGCAGACTGGGAATGTTTCCCTGCCTGCTCTGTTCAGCCAAGCTGGGTACAACAGAGATCCTGTCCCCTAAATTAGAGTTGTTACAACAGTACAAGGAAAGAGCTGGTTGCTTTTGCACATTGCTCCCAGCTCACAGAAGAGTTTGTGGAATGAGAGCGGCATCATCAATCAATCACTATTCCCAGCTATACAACTCACCTTCGCCTTCCAAGGAGTTACTGTAGAGAACCAAGGTAGGAATTTGAAGAGATCCTTCTGATTGCAGCAGGTGAGGAGCATTTTTCCCCAGCTGTTCCTTTCAGAGGGGTGGGCTCTTCATTCCCTAGGTACATGCCCACACAGCAGTGGCTTCACAGTTCTTAGCATGGAGCTTCTTCCAAGTCCCACACGGCAGCGAGCACCTCTCTAGTGGGGCTGGGCAGGTGTTTGCCAAGCTTTTGGAAAGGGAAAGCATTCATGGTTGAAAGTTAGTGCATGGAAGGACTTGGCAAACCTAGACCGAGAAGATGACTATGGAACCCATGATGCTCACAGAACACCTGGACTCACATGCCCGCACCTATCGACTCCTGGCTCAGCTGGAGGACGCAGCTATGCTGGTGAATAACTCCAAAACACACCAAATCAAAGTCACACTGCTTTCTCTCTATATCAAGTGATTCTTTCGTGCGAGGTCAGAGTGAATTGCAGTTTAGAGCAATATTCTTCTATCTAAAGACAACCTACCACCCACTGTCAGGACACTGGCAGAAATGAACATATAAACAGATAGCATTGGTTTCAGTCACATTAGGACATAAGTTGGTTTATTAATAACAACAATTAACTAATCTAATTAGACACCTGTCCATTAGGTTTGGGATGGAAACCCTAATACAGTCATTCGCTATGTCATATGATGGCTGAACTAAATAAAGATGATAAAGAAAGGCTATCACTGTTTTGAAAAGGTGGTTTTTATCCCTTTAATATCACTGCCAGGGGAAGGGAATCTGATATTATGTCCCAAACACAATTTACGATTCATTACTAGGGCTCTGGCCACACCCAGCAGCTAATCTAGAATTTCACACATTTAATGAACTTCATACTTGAAATATGTGGTCTGTAAAATCTGATTTACACTGTTGTTAAAATAGTTGGTGTTTGAAAGAAAATATATTTTAAAGTATGTATTTGTGCACAAAGTTTGCCTTTTTTTTTCCCCCTCTAAAAAATCCAAACCCGGTCATTAATTTACCCCAAAGCATATAAAACGTTCCCCGCAGCGTAATTTCTAGTGCAGTATTTCTTTCAGCACCTCAGATTTACTCACTATGTTTCTACAGGAGCAACTGCAATCAGTTATACAAAGGAGCAGAAACCCCCACAATGTAATTGTAGGTACTTCAGTCGGTAAGTTAACTTGACAAGTCAGCTCATGATGGAGTCCAGGGTCTATAATTAGTCCTTACCTGCCACCATCGTAAAACCCCTGCATTAGGTCAGTCCTTGCTTGGGCCGTACAAGCAGGACCTTGCAATCCCAGTTCATTCAAGCATGTTAGCTTTTTATTGGATGTTAACACCTGATATTTCCTTCGGGCTCTGGTTTTACTGAATGGCTTTGTAGCACTACGTTCTTCAGAGCTGGAATGGCAACAGGAGCGGAAAGAAAGAATAGTGGGAACCCGCATAAATCACTGCCCTGCACAGCGTCCTGACAGCGAAAGATCACAAAAGACACTGAGGCTGTTGAGGGAAATAGCTGTCGTTCACATGTGAATTACAAGATGTTTCTTTCTGTTGAAGGCTATCTATGGTGAACACTGCACCTGTAAAAATTAGTTCCACACTTCAGTAACAAGGACTCGCAAGAATTCGACTCAGACTCGAACAAAACGTGAGGATTGTGTGAGGGTGTGGATGAACACGACCTGCTCGTTTACACCAGCCGCGGGTCTTCCGCCGAGATACCAACACTATGCACTCTTCCCATCCGATTTTAGAAAGATTTTCTCTTACAGGTTAGTGTTGCAAATAGCAATTTCACTTAGGAAATTTGTTTTCTGGCTCATTTCTCCTTGTGTATAGGAAAGATCGGATATCAAAATCTGATCAGCAGGAGGCCTGAGAGTTCCTAGAAGCAAAACTGGGCAGCTTCGAATCAGACTTTAGGCTGGCGCTAGTTTCGGCCCAAAATGTAAACTGTCGCTTTGGTTAACTTATCTGGATCCAGCTAAAAGGCAGCAATGCATCTTGACAAATAAATAAAAGGATACTAAAGATTGGAAAGAGGCATATCTGGAGAAAGCAAGATAGACGAGGGGTTGATAACATCTAACCTTGCTCTTTTAGAAATTTTTTTCTTACTCTACAGCCCAGCTGTGGGGGTGGAGAAGGCCCAAGTCCCTATGCCACACTGCAAATAATAATTGATAAATGCTTCTTTGGAGTAGCTCACAGCAGACAATGATAGTGTAGAACCTGCTTAAAACTGGTCTTCCCCTTCTCTGTGGGTTTTACTTACCTTGGACACAAATAAATAGAGGTAAGGAGAAGAACCAATGTTTCCAGCTCACATTTTAGGCAAAAAAAAAAAGGTCCTTGCTCTTGTTTAATTTTATTCATCTTCCATGTTAAAATCACTTTTCTGTTTGTCATTTGGCTTAAAGTAATTGTTCCAGGCTAGAATGAAGCCAAGATAGTATACTAAATAATTAAAGCTACATTAATAAACAGCAGGATGTAACTGCTCCACTTATGCTTACAAATGAAATTAAGAAAAGGATCTCATGTGCGAATCAAGTGATTTGTAACCACACCTACGTGCAAAGGCAATGTGTACACACACGTGGAAACTGGGCACAAGCACTGCGCGGGCTGACACCCACGACGCTGCCAGGGGGAATTCGGGAGGTGAACCTCGGGTGGGCAGGGTGCTGCCTGGCTCTCCTGGGCCGCCCTCCCACCAGCCTAGCTCCAGCAGCAAGAGCTCTCCTCGCTCGCGGTGCAGGCTCACGCCAAGGCTGCCTCAGCAAGAGAGTGGTTAAAACGCCGGCTGCTCTTCCCTAGGGCTCGGAAATGGTGTGCTGGTTGTCAAACATAAGGAGAACAGGATGGAACCTAATAGAGGTGCAGCTGGAGAGCAATAAGCATTTCCAGCAACATCTCCAGGGCAAAGATCCTACCTGGTAGTGGCCAAGAGGACCACTGGCAGCGCTGCTGCCCTCGCAGCAGGATGATGAGCTGCTGAATTCACCGTCTGCTGCGGTCCAGAGGTCGCTCCTCGAAGGTCCTAGCCTTTAACTCCCAGAACAAGATCAAAGCCTAAGGTAATAAAAAAAACATTGAAAGCACGACCCATTCAAGCTCCCAGTCCCAAATCGGCACCCTGACCTGCCCAGGAGAGCCAATTCACATGTGGGACCTTCCTGACCAGAGGGACAGCGATGGCTCTGCCTGCGCTGCTGCGGGACGGCGGTCACAGCAACGGCAGACGCAGGACACAGCCATTCCCTGGAAACCACCGCAGCAGAGCAGAGATGCTGTCAGACAGAGGGAGTGCCGATCCTTATAAATGTGCCTTTTATTCAAAACCTTAATCTCAAAATTATCTTGAGAAGCGTGCAGAGGAGCCCTGCCTGGCAGGCAGCATCCCTCACCTTTCCCAGCGCCGAGCAGCGTTTCTTTCCATGGCCACTACACCGCTGCTGCTGGAGCAGGTAACATGCTTCACCGAGACCATTACGTGGCATTTGATATAACAGTATTGCTGCCGAATGGTTTGTTCTCATTTTAAATAGGAATCCCAAACAATAGCGGTTTCCATCACTTTTTGATGAGTCACACATCGTTGAAATCTGCCACCGTACAAAACGAATCCGAAGGGACATGTCCTAAAACCAGAAGAGCCAGCACAGGACAGATCTAACGGCACAGAAATGTAACGCCTACAGCAGAGCTACAACATGGCTTTTTCGGAGCAGATGTGACACACATGAGTAAATACGCTGCCTGCTGAAGTCTCAAGCACCGGCGATACCCCCTTCCTAGCTGCCCACCAAGGTGCGCTCCGGCAGCACTTCCGAGCTGACGAAGCAGAATGACCCAGTACAATCAATTCACCTCTACTCATGCTCTTAATTTATATTGTGGGTAATTCTACTTTTACCCTGGTAAACAAGTTTCTGGATATGGTTAAGCTACTCAGAGTGTACATTTAAAATAAAATCTGTTTCACATAAAAGGACAAATGAGAATGACTATTACCCCCATATTTAATGCGCTAAATTCTTTTGCACAGATTGTTCTTGTTACTACTTCTTTCTGTGAGAGAATCTGAACAGCACACAATATTCCTCCTTACGTGCACAATTACAGCAAGCCAAGAGAGGGAGGCTTTAAAGTGGGAATGCAATGATTTTAAAGCCCTTTTTTGTAACCCACTCACTCAATAACAGTTCGGTCTTGGGCCACAGAGGGAGGAAGAGCAGCAGAGAAGGACATTCTTCTGAAGGCCAGATCCTGCAAGATCCTCACCATCCATAACTTTAATTACAAGCAGTAACAATTTGGAGATTCACCACGTAACCTAGAGAGCCTGACACCACCCAGAGAGTTTTAAAGCCAGGAAATACCAGCTCGTGGCCCAGGGAAACCACAGCATCAGTTTTGATGCTGACCTTAAATAGGTGCTGGACCAGGACTCAGTGCTGCCACTAACTGCTGTCACGCTCAGCAAAGCTTTCCCTTGCGTTACCTTTTTGCAGTTGCAGCAACGCTATTTCTGCAGCCAAGTGCTGCTCATGCTCTCTGAAACGCACAGCTTTCACCTGCAGTTGCACAACACTTCGCACAGATGTAATTTGGATCTGCAGTTCCAGGTTTAAGATAGAAGACCCCGGCAAATTTTTTTGGATTTGGGTTTATCAATACTCCACAGGTTTTTTTGAAGCCTGCAATCCCATTCATAATTTCAAAACACACATCTGAATACTCTGTGGAATAAGTAACTTTCCTATAGGATTGACTCCAATGTTTAAGGTGGGGAGACAGTCTAATAATCAAAACAAGAATATTGTTCTGCACTCCGTGCTCCGCTGTGGTCTTTGGGTACAGCCCAGAGACCACAGATTCCCTCTGCCCGTCTCCTGCCTGTGAAACAGGAACAGGAGCAGTTACCTTCCTCTAGTGAAGCTTTATCATGACGACGATATTTAATGCTGCAGTAACGCAGTGGAGAAGAGGCAGAGTAGGTGCGCAGCTGCCACGTGAGCCATCAGAAGGCAAAGACAGAGGGTACATCGATGAGGTTTTCCTCTCTCCAGATGGTTTAAGGTTAGAGGAAGCTTCTCAACATCTCCACACAATATGTGAGGCTCAGGGCCATAGTAAGATACCCAGTTAGCAGCCAGCACCTATTCTTTTTTTTCTTTTTAGAAGAAAAAACAACAAAAAAAGACATGCTAGTGTCTAGTGTATAATACAACCACAATTTGAAAAATAAGGCCGGGCATTCTTTGGTAAAGCCTAGGCTGAAAACTTATCCCAGGATGCGTGATCTTCCAAAAATCTGCCAACCCCTGCAGTGTTCAAACTTCTTGTATGACCACAGCCACATGAAGAATGAAATTAAACTCCATGGAAATCTTTGACATTTCTACCATTATGCAATGTTTGGGTGAAAAAAAAAAATTGCAGAAATTCTCCTTCCCTTTCCAGAGTGAGTTTAGAAAAACTATTTCTAGCTTTTTTTAATTACACATTTCACCATTAAAAAGAAACCATCCATAAATTAAAAGAACCACTAACTAGGGCTTATGTAACCCATTTAGAGTGGGAAATTGGTAACACTTGGGAGTGAAGTCTGTTACTGTGATTTCTGGAGTCTACAGCATTCATTTGATGTGTGCAAACATCACAAAAATTGTTTATTTAATATTTGCATCTTAACTATTTTATATAAAAGAAGTTAATCATGGAAAAGGTTAAGATGCTGGCATCTGCGTCCTATAGAATCTACAAGAAAATATTAAATAAGTGTTTCATGATCTGAGGGATAAGTTTATCACTGCTGTAGTGAAATAGTCTCCCAAGTTATAGATTTACTTTATCCAATTTTTTTTTTTTTTGAGAGTTCTTATGGCTCTATTACATTTTTGGTAGAAAACTGTCATACTGTGTTCTTAATCAACGCTATTGAAGTTTCTGCTGCAGAGAACATGCAGTGCTCGACTCCTGCCTCTCCCCCCGGTTTTGACCCAGCAGCGGGGCCGCCAGCCCCCGCCGCGGGACTGCTGCTCTGCCCAGCCAGTTACTGAATCAAACCTTCAAGTGTGGAGAACATTCCAAAAATAGCTGCTCCTAAACGCTATTGCATCATTGCTTTTCCAAAAGCAGCATGTATATGTTTCAAACGAAAGACTTTCTCCTAATTCACAGAGGCGGGCACCAGCAGGAACAACCACCTTCTCCCTAGTTGGGGTTGCACCAAAAATTGCGAGGACGATTCGACCAGAATTTTCCTGACTGAGCTGAGTCTCTTGAAACTGAATTTAAAAATTACAGGGCTTGTTTAAAATCCTCAGGACAGTTGGGTACCCTGGACTAACCGGTTGTAGAAAAGGCCGCAGCAAAGCTGCAGCCCGAGGCTGAAGTCCCACCTGGCAGTGGCAGCCCCAGGTCCTCTCTCCGGAGCGGTGGCAGGAGGGCAGCGGGGCCAGTGACCTGCCCGTGCCCAGTAGCTGCTTCTCTGCTCCACACGGACCTCACCCACACTGTTAAATTGCAATGATGACTTGCAGAAAGCAATCTTGCAAGAAGTCACTGAGAAAGTGAAGGCCAGCAGAAGCTTACACCAATACTTCAAAAAAAAAAAAAAAAAAAAAAAATACAAAAAAAACCCCAAACCCAAACCAAACAAAAAACTCCCAAACAAACAAAAATACCACCACAATCAACCCCTCCTACCAAAAAAAACCCCAAACCCTTCCTGTTAAGACCGTTAGGAAACTGTTTATAACAAAGAAATTAATGAAGTGGATCTACACTGATGAGCAGAAAGTATTGACCACCTCTCAGAGAGGCATTTCCCATATAGACAAGTTAAAGGGCCACAATGCAACTTATATACTCACAATTCTGTCAGCACACAACTTGGACTGATCATGCCAGGACTAACTCAGGTGCATCATACACAGTGTGTATGGATGAAGGAAAGAAGTTGCATAAAATTTATTTTTCCACCTTGTTTTACAACATTCCCTTTTAAGTTTTTACACATCTGCAACATATAACTCCACAGAACAATAGATAATTGGCATTCATATTTCTCTTGAATCAAGAGTATTTACACGTTGTTTAACTAGATGACAGGTACAAAACATCGGCACCACAGTAAATATCATTTTGACATCAGAATCCATTTCCCCAATTAAAAATTAAATTAACTTAACATTTATTTTTTTTAACAATTTCAACAATTAAAAATGTTCTCAAAGGCATATAAGTACACAAGTTGTAGTAGGCAGTAGTAATGGACCATATTGGCAAAGCTGTAGAACCCAGGATTTCATGCAAATCAAAGAGCTTATTAATTATGAAATAACTAATAATAAATAAGAAGTAAAAGAGCCCACCCGGCTCATGCTGAAGATTTTAGCGGGCACCGGACTGGCCCCAGCAACTGTGGAGATGAGTCAAACCCCATCCAAACAGGGGTGTGCAAAGCACTGGTGAGGGTGAGCTGCATGCGATGGGAGTTCTCACCCCGGTTTACAGCACTCCTTGCGCAAATCAAGGATTTAGGACGCACCAGATGGTGCAGCAGCTTTCTTCAAAAGATAAAGCCAAAAGACAAGCCTTAGGGATTCACAACTCTCCGGGGCTCCCTGACAAACTCAGCTCAACTACAGCAAAATTTTCCTCGGCAGTTGCAGAGGACGAGAGAGGTTGTCACAGTGTTTAATTGTGATGGTTCAGTAGACCACAGAAAAACACTGCCTTTGGTGCTGCTCAGTTTGGCCCAGCCACAGCTGTAGCTCTCAGCACGTAGTTCTCAACAACGAGGGGCCACCAGGGACGT
Organism: Charadrius vociferus; assembly: GCF_000708025.1. Classification (NCBI taxonomy): domain Eukaryota; kingdom Metazoa; phylum Chordata; class Aves; order Charadriiformes; family Charadriidae; genus Charadrius; species Charadrius vociferus. The sequence goes on from NW_009661368.1 coordinate 1,221,862, forward strand.
CACTCATCACTCCCCAGCCCAGTTCTGATAAGACCCTGCACAGATTTAAGCTGCTGCTGTTGAATAAAGAATGTGGCATTTCAATTGCACTACGAGCTGAGCAAAACAAATGTTTGCAAAGATAAACAGGACAAGCTCTATGGAGGAAACAAATACAGAGTTAAAGAAAAAACAAACAAACAATGAAAAGAGTTGCCAATTACTGGAATTACTGCAGAGATGCAAGAAGAGAAGAGTATATGTCACAAAGCCTCCGCGTTAACTAACCACCGCAGCAGCACAGCACAGAGCGTTGGCTTCCCTGAAGCAGCCACGGGAAGCGAGAGCACACTGTGAGACGTACACCGCTACCCCACAGCATCACTGGGAGCACAGTCCCAAAGCACACAAGTTATATGAACTGCTACAGTACATAAACCAGAACAACAAAAAAAGGAATAGGAAGAGCATTAAGTAAGGCTACAAACAAGATACTACATAGAGCAAGAAAACAATGCTTCACTCCCAATAAGCAGATTATGAGCATACTAGAGGAAAAAGACTAAATTAAATTTCCAGCAGAGAATCCATTTATTCAAATGTACAGTAAGTATGAACATATGTATTAAACTTTGCTTTTAAAAACATTTTTTAAATAACTTAAGAGAAATAGATTGCAGACATAAAGTGCTAAACTTGAAAAATACAACAATCATTCCTCTTTCCTGCTGTTTGTTAGATGGCAGTTTTAATTTTCTGATTGCTTTTAAAAAATGCAGTGTATACCCGGACAGAAATGACTTCCTGGATTTACAACCTTGTGCAAAAAAAACTAGCTGCAAAGGAATATAATTTGCACTCCAAAACACAGCTACAGATTACTATCAATTCTATTAAATACGCGTTCCTTATTAAAGTTAGGATTCAATAAATATAACCGAAATCACAAGTCACTCCCTTTCTTGGTGTAAGCTAATATTTTGCAAATATGGTCCACTCAGTGTAAACTGTATTGACTTCAGGAAACAGTGAATTCTACCATATATACGTCTCAAATATTTACATACAGTAGCATGGCACTGTCATTCTTGCAGGACATTTAACTACTAATACACACGAGATAGGGACAGGGCTTTACAAAGACAGGTACTGTGACGTGTTTGCCAAGAGGGACTTGACCCCTCACTCACAAGAAGTTGCCAAAAGAAATTCTCGATTCTTGTATTTGAATCTACTTAAATCAAATGCTGACTGGGGACTCCAGAACACCTGCATGGCCCACGCAATCCAGGAGCTGTAGCAAGTCATGATAAAGACAACATTAAGTATCTTTTTGTCAAAGTGGCATAATTCACAAAAGGCTGTTGGCCAACTCCCCCACAAGTGGGCTGTTCAGGCACTGCTTTTCCTCCATGAGACAAAGTGTTGGACTTCTAGGGCTGTTCCCAACAACAGCATGCATGTCAAATAGGTAGAAATGTATATTATTATTATTTTTAGGAGGGGGGAAAAAAAGAGAAGAGGAAAGAAATGGCAAAATATTCAAAATATTATGAAAGGGGGAATACTAAGAATTAGCTTTCCTTAGCCAGTAGGTTGTTTCTGAAGGCGACTGCTGTATGTTGGGACTTCAGACAAAAGCCTAATCAGAAGACTGGCACAAGAGAAAACCAGTGAGTTAGATTAAAGAGTGTTTGCTGTTCTTATTCCTGAATGATTTTGAAACATAATTTTCTAAATTAAGAGAGAGCTTCCCCCCCATGAAATAACAAGGTCATATGGACTTGCACCTCTCTCTCACCCCGACCCACACGCATTACGAAGGACATCCAAGTTTTCCCTATATCTTCTGGAAATGCTTCCCTTCCTCTTTGATATTTACTCACAGGAACCGAGAGCAAGGAAGGCAGGTCAGGTTCTGCAAAACATTCCCCAGAGCAATCACCACACAAGCCATGGCTATCTGAGATCTGAAAATTTAAGACGTACCACTATGGGTCAACACAGACTCCAGCTCTCCTTTTAAAACAACACTCCCATTTTCCACCGATTTTCACACCAGACCTTTTAATGCATCATTGTGCTCCTTGCGACAGTGGAATGCCTGTAGCAATGGCAACAGAGGCTGGCAGCCCGTTAAAGAGGTTCAGCACGGCGCAAGGACAACCAGGGAGCTTCTGCTCCTCACACTGGTGTGGTTGCCCTGACCTGGAAGCGCGGCCTTGAGAGAGGAGAAGGGAGCTCCGGCTCTGGGCTCTGCCCTCCCTGGTCCCTCCACGCAGCCAAGCAGTGCCAACTCCAACGGTGGTTTTTGTGATGTGGAAATGAGACAGCAAGCAACTAATTTGGCACAGAGTAAACAGCCATTAGATGAGGATGGCTGCCAGTAAAAGCTCATCTGTGTTTGATGCAGGGACCCAATGGTAAAGGGTTCTTGTAACTCTCTGTCATTCTCCTCAGCAGCCTCAGTAGGTGTTGCTCTCCTCACAGTGTTATAGTGGGGGTCAATGCTTATTGTAACAACAGAACTCACCGAGTTTAATTTTTGAAAATTAAAAATCAGTAAGTTTGCTTCGCACACGAGCCTAACCCCTTTGTATGAACCCCACGCCTGCCTCTGTGATTCAGGTTTGGTACTTAGAGCAAAGCCAGCACAAGGTTCTCAAAAAACTGCCTCTCTGCAGGGAGCGTGTCATGAACATCCACCTAGGAGTGCCTCAGCTTATTTGCAGCTCATCTTTGCAGTTTTACCCTAACAGGAAACAGATTTCGTGTAGCTGTGAGGAGTAGCAGCTCTGTGACCTTTCCTTTCAGTCTCCAAGGATTCAAGACACGTCTGCCACATTGTCTGCAGAACTCTACGAGTCTCTTCTCACGTTGTCGACACATTTCAAGTTTGATCAACTGCGAATTTCTTTTCCAAAGAAGATTTGCTTTAGTTTAGATAATTTTCTCCTATACAAATAAATACAGAGTAAAGCTATTATGTCACCAGCTCCTTCTAACAGGAAGCACAAAAGCTAAACAAAACTGAATTTCTTCATTTTGGATTACGTTTCTCCATATTTATCAATGGCTGGATACCTCCAAAATCACTAGGGTGACTGACCACATTTCAACTGAAGGAAAATCTCAAACATGCTCAGATTCTCAAGTGTGTGTAGATCCGACATGCTGGAGCCCCATTATGGAAACAGCATGCCGTAAATCAGGAATAAGCTGTCAGCAGTATAGTGCATCACCTACATTAAGGGATTTCCAAGACGTAAAAAAGAATGTAACTACTAGATGTAGATAAATAATATAAACCAACACAACACAATGTAAGGAACAGCACAGATACTTTTTAAAGTAACTTGAGTTTGTCAAATGTAAATTCCAAGGTCAGTTAGCAGCTTTCAGATACTTTTAACCATGCATGAGAAACCCATCGTCATCAGTTACACGCATTTGACCCCAGTTAAGATGAATAAAAGAGACAAAAGCTGGATGAACTAACAAGTGCCTCTGCCCTCAAAAAAACTCCCTTTTATCATTAGGTTTCCATTCACGGCAGTTGTGAAGTCTTTTTCAATAAAGCAGCATGTAATAGAGATTACCACATGATCCTTATGCAAATATCGGACGTATTTGTTATAGTAACAACTACATGATTTTGTCTCTCAGCCATGGGCAGTGTCTGTCTCTGGTGTGCCAGGAGAGCAGCCCTAGGACGTGAGCTTTGAATAGCTTGGTGGAGAAAACCTTCGTCTCAGGTACTTCAGGACGTAGAGGGGAAGGCAGCTCACCAGAGTGATGACAGTGACTTTCCACAAGAACGACAAAGTTGCAATGAAGTAAACATCTGTAAAAAGAAAAGAGCACAGAGTCCCTGATGACGGGAAGTACGTTCTCAGAAGAGGTGCAGAAAGTCAATTCGATCTACCAATGCTTCTTAAACAGCCTCACCTTCTCCACATGTAAATTTAGAGCTCATGGGATCCCTGGTCCCTCATTCTTCTGCCTTTCTCTTCCAAAAAGATACAGCTTTCTGCACAGCACATTTCAGTAAGACATGCAACTCCTCACAGGCAAGCGCCCATACAAACCCCATCTGAGATGGGGGTATCCACCTCCTGGCAACGTAAGCTTCCTGTAAACGGACTACTTGTCTTCGGACTCTGGGAACTGCCCTCTGCTACTTTGCTGGTAATCCAGCAAACGCATCTGTCAATGCAGTTGTAATACCTCTGAATCGCTCCAAAAATAACTGAAGCATTGTTCAAAATGGAGCTGGCATACGAATATGCAAGAGAGATGGAGCTATGCAAGAGAGATGGAGCTGGCCCATTGGGAAGTGATCCTCATTGTCTTCAGAGTTAGCAGAGAGCTTTATGGAAGAAGTAGTGACATCTTGTGGTTCCCAAACGAAAACGGGAGCAAACCCTACAGATCTGCTATTTGCAACTAGACAGCTACTGGGGGAATCTGGAATTCCTCACCCTTTTTCCTTTAGCCAGGGAAAAGGATTAGCTCCGTTTCAGGCAAATAAAAAAAAAAAAAAAATCCAACAACCAAACTCTCAAGAGAAGGGCCCCAATGAAGCAGATAAAATAAGGTAAGTTTTAGGAGGCAGCTTCTTCACCCAGTTAAAAGATGAAATCTTTCAAACCAGCAATGGAGCCTTCAATCTGCAGTCGCAAGTTCAGCTCCAATATGGAAACAAAAACTGCCGTTACATATGACAGCTGATACATGGTGGAGTATGGATGAGGTTCACTGGGCGGTACACAGTCTACTGACCTCGTTTACCTCCTCTAGCATAAAATTATCTTTCAAGTGCCTTCAAATCAAATAGACCTTTTTCTGGTCAGAACCACTTCCATTATAGCTATTGTTGGCTTCATCAACAGCCTTTAAGCTCATTCCAGCTCTTTATAGTCCTGTTACTGTTCAGGTCATGAACTAACTGATTGGAGAAAAGGTGTTTAGCCTTACCAATAAACTCATGTAAGAAGACCAGAGAAGCTATGTAGCAGGAGAGACTAAGCAGCTCAGCCACTATCATGAGCCAGTGCCACGTCTGGATCGTCAACGCCACCATCAGTAACTCGGTGAGAATCAAGGACGTGAAGGAAATAGCAACAATGTGGACAAATTCGGATTCAAAGAGGAGAAGTGCTCCATACATGATGATGCTACCTGCAAGGGAATGGAACATTTGGGTATTTTATTGAAACATCAGTCCAAGCTCTAAAACCCAGTGCTAGGTCTTGGAAAGGCTGGAACACAATCATGCCTTGGGACTGTTTCTCACAGAGTCAGATGAATGCAATGACAATGAATCAGTTACTATTTAGGAGACAGAACTGATGAGAAGACAGGCAAAAGTTACAGTATAGATGCCCAGACATTTATAACCGTCTATCATATTCATAGACACATGGAGATAGGAAATTAATACACGTTATTTTGGCAACTGGAGGTTTCTAACATCACGAAACTCTATCCTCCCAGAAAGCAGCTGGTCACTAACTCAGAAGCTAAAAGATATCAAATACTTCTAAAACCTACTGCATTGCCTCAGTGCCCAGATGGAAGCAAGGTGTTGAAAAGCTCAGTGGATACAAGTTAGACTCTCTTTGCATTACTTTGGGCAAGTTCTCACCCCCTGACACTGCCCCCTAAAAGGAGCACACATTAGAGCACTGTTAATGATGTATTGTTTCGTGCTCCTGTTCTGCCTAGCCAGGGAATGCTCACAAGGACCCGCACGGCCACCTGCACAAATAACTCATGTTAGCAGCATGAGTAATCCGCACCAACATCCATCACACTAGGCTCGTTTCGGAAGGGAAAACCTGCAAGTGACTAGAGCTCGAGCCACAAAGTTCAAATCCAGCTGTGAACTTTCCAAAATTTAAGACTGTTCAAGTTCTCAGTCAGGCTCATCTCTGCTAGCAACTAGCCCAATTGTTTGGGCTGCTGTTTTCGAGTTAGTTAGCACATCAGAGGTGAAGTCACTTTAACCAAATATTGTAACCAGATAGTGGTCTTAGCTCAAGAAGAAATCTTTCCCTCAATGCATCACCCTCTGGCTTTAGCTTTCCACCACTTATGAGTTCTCTATAAATGCCTTGGCTTTGCCATCATAGTTCTACGGCATCACAAAACCATTAGCCCTGTTGTGGGGTTCTACCATATTAAATTTCAGAAGATAATGCCAAGAGAGCTTTTATATTCCTGGTTTCACTCCCTACTGAGGATGGTAATATCAATTAAATCAGTAAATATTAGCTGCTTATTTTGGCACATTTATTCTGATCCTTGTTGATAAAGGAGTTTTGGAAAACAAGAAATTTTGTCACAGAATCATATTGCCATTTTAGCTTAATAGCTCCACATTATTTACACGTTTTCCACAATTCCCTGATTAACACTTACATAAACTATTTGAGTTTGAGGTTACTTGATAAAAAAGGACAAACAGAAAGAAGAGACCTTCTTAGACATATACCCCAATTACTACCTCCACTTTTGGAAAATAGATGCATTGTAATTAGATATTTGTTTTTAGCAGCCAGATTAAAGTGTAAGGGGTATGATCAAGAACCTGAGCTTTACTCTAGTCCTTCATTACAGATGGCTTTTAAGTAACCAGAACTATTGCCACTTCTAATAGACAGCGCTTAGATAAAATACACAAAGCTACAGATTCTGTATTTTGCATGCTGACTGAATAACCAGTATAATCCATAGGTTTGAAAACCTTTTCAAAAGAAGGGAAGAGTCACAAATTCTACTTTACAGATGGAGCAATTAAAGCACTGAAAGGAACTTGCACAAAATTACAAAGGACGGTCCCATTGGGAAGACGCACAATGCTTTGAACTTCTACATCTTTGCCTACAACAGGGTTGACCAGTTGCTGCCAACATTTAGTTTTAGATAATTTCTTCCTTTGGTAATGCTGCCAACATTTGCCAAGACAACAAAAAATATTTATTCATTATCCCAAGGATGCATTGCTAAATTCACTTCATGCCTTACTTAACTTTCCACAATACAAACAATTAGATATTCTGTATTCATTAAAATGTCCAAAGGCACAAGCAGAAGTTGATTTCTTACCTTGATAGATGCTTATTAAGACCCATATTAAAAACGTTTTGTATGATAATGGTCGTCCCTAGGGAGGGGAAGCAAAAAAAAAAAAAAGAAAAAAGAGACAAAGCTCAGTTGAGTTTTCTTCTATAAACATTCACTTACAGATCAACCCAGCAATTAATAAAAGAGAATTTGAAGGTGATTTGGAAAGAAAACAAAACAAATCAACCAACCCTGAGGTACTGTCTTTTTATTCCCATTTTTCATGAGCATGAAGGAGGCCTGGGACTGCGGAAGCTCACTGCTTGCACAGTGCAGTACAACCTCGTCCTTACTGCACACACAATTAATTCAATGCAAAGATGTCTCACGAGTTTAGTCACTGTACTGTGAAATATAAGATGTGTGTATACACACACATATGAATATATTAATATTATATTTCTAGACACACACACAAATCACCATCATATTGAAGGCAGACAGGTTTTAATAAAAGCATCTCCAGCCAACACAGCTATACCAGTACAAAAAACCCCTATGTTTAGACCAGGCCTAAAGATGGTTGGAGAATTAGTGGTTTATGACATAAGAGACAACATACAAGTGAAACCAGATGGAGACTTATTCAGGCTGTTGGAAAAACAGGCTTTGCTTCTGACTGTATCTGTTTAGCAGAAATCCTTGAGGGAAAGGATCTGTTGAAGACTCAGTCCACCCTTTCCTTCAATTAAGAAAGATGTTCCCCGTCTGCATACCCCAGTTATTCCAAAAATTTTCCAGGAAGAAAAAAAAAAAAAAAAAAGAACCTAAGACAAGATTTACCTTTCTGATATTTCTATGGTAAACACCAAATAAAATTTTCTTTGTCTAAGGACAAGGACCTGACTTCATGCTAAAGCTACAAAAACAGCACAGCAACCAAACCTTTAGGTCCCTTTAGATCATCCTCAACGCAAATTTCGATTCAAGAAACTATGTGATAACCTCCTCCCTCCATAAAATAAGCACATCCCTTCCCCCCACCCCCTTGCCTGGCTTTAGGATAGTGCCAAATCCCTGACAATTTCTCTTTCCCCTTTATTTTGGAACAAATTGGTAATATTAAATCCTTAGAATTTCCCACAGAATGGAACTTCTATTTCCCCAGCCGTTTTTAATAAATTGCATTTCATGTAGCATTCAATAACAAACTGCCAGGAAATCTGGTTATATCTGTTAATTCAAATTTGCCTTTAAAACAATTTTGCCTGACAACGCACGATAAAGTTCTGTATCTACTGGTAATATATTTGACTTTACACATTTAGAGAGTTTCAAACCAAGACAGAGATCTTGCCTTAAACCAAAACAGACAAGCAAGAGACTCTCGCACCTTAAGAAGATCTTTGTAAAGCTCTGGGTACAACATTGCAACTTCAGATTTAACATCCTTGTCCAGGACTAGAGAAAACACTGGGAACATCGTGTAAATTGTGGAGTACCTGGGAAGAAGGTGGAAGACCAGTAAATTATCTAAGGTATAGAGGAGCAAACAGAAATGCTAGTCTTCAGAAAGCAAATACAGCATTCTTGAAGTACCAAATGACGTATGTATTATAAAAACTTGCAAATGGAACGCACCAGAGTTTTGCACGTCGGAAAAACCTGCAGAATTTGCTTTTTGAATGGCTTTTGATTGGAAACACTCATACACAGACGATTGGTTCAAGTATTGCAACTTGTGTTATAGGGTTATTAATAGAGCCAAGGACAGACCTGTCCCCACCCCGAAGTCTGCTCTACCGTTCAGGCTTGATCCTCTTTGCATCAGAAGGCAATGGAGATAATTAAAAAAAAAAAAAAAAAAAGGACAGCAAATTTATGTACTCAAAAGTCTATAAAGTCATGGGAAAGTGTAATCCCAGCATATTTTAGACAGGAACTGATTCCTCCTGGTAAGAGGTTGGGTTGTCCCCCCTTTCTGAGGCTGTCAGGAGCTGGGCACTGGCTGTCAGTGCTACGCAGGTGTAGAGCATAACTGTCCCTCTGCTTTTGACTAGGATCGAAGAAGCGCTTCCTGAAGGTTGGTTTGCTTCTCATGTTCTGAATGTGACAAACTGCCCTTTTGGAAAGGCTTCTAGAAGTACTTGTGCTGCCTCGGTGGCATTGCTCAGCGCAGAGGAACAGAAAGGGGACAAGGACCACAATCATCTTCTGAAGTGGTGTTGTGAAACATGCAGAGTGAAGACGTGCATGCCTTGCATGTTAATTAGCCCAAATCTACTCATTATGCCCAGGTTTTCCCCACCATTAGTAAAAAGTGAACTCTTACCCAATGATGAGAAAGCCTTGGTAGAGAGGAACTGACGCAAAGTAAAATACTGATGAGAAAACAGCCTAGAAAAAAGAAATAAGCTTTTCAGTCATTAGATACTGAAGTAAAAGTAACGGCTTAAAAATATACCCTGTTCAAACTGGAATGTACTTGAAGCAGGTTCTCCAAATTCCTGAAATGAATGCAGAAGAATGTAGTATCAACCCTTTTTATTCCTACGCAAACCCTGGATGAAAGCTATGTTTAATAGCAAACACTGGAGAGCTGGACTTGGAAAACATTTTGTAACATAACTCCACAGAAAAGAACATAAGGAGTTTCCTCCAGAGCCCACTGGTTTGATCAAAGCCATCCAGATGCTGTGAAGGACAGGTGCGTACTTATTTATGCCTGGACAATGCCTTCCCAACGTAAAGAGCAAACACTTGCCAATACAAAATCCAAATAGTTCAAGATTAATTTTTCTTTTGTCACAAGTTATGGGCTTATTTTCTGTTCTTGTTTTTAGCTGCCGGGTAAGCTAGAGTGTCCCCTGAGTTTGAACCTTTTGTCTCGATGTATCCCTCTCCAATGTGTTTATTCTAAAAAGAGAGTAGGGCAGAACCATCTCAAAAATATCAAGTGTTTTACTTAAAAAAAAAAAAAAATTAGTGTTTTTAAGGAATATATCTGTATGCTATGGTGTGGAAATGCAACTCCCAAAGAGTAACCTCTGTCCTTAACTGTAACTTTCACCCAAGTCACCACAGCTAAGAATGGGACTTAGCTCATGAACTTATAAAGTCTCTTTCAACTCTCCCTGCTAACTGGCAATTGCATTTTTATTACGCTGAGGCTCAGCACACATAAACAACGTCAGTTTTGTGAATACCAAATCTGTTTCTAAGGTTCCTTTTGAAATGGAGAGGAACAGACCACCTCCACGTGGCTGCAGCAAGATGCTGAACGCTTGGGAAGGTTCACATGTGCTTCAGCAGCCTTTGTGCACGGCTCCTCTGAACACCCCACAGCACACCAGACACAGCTTCCCGGAACCTCAGTCAGGGTCTGAGCCAGGTCCTCCTCAGTTACCTAAGTAAGGCCTTCAAATAGTGAGGCTGAAATTAAAACACATCTGAAAGTAAGTGCACTTTGTCAGCAGAGGCCTTGACAGTATTGCCCTGCTTCAGATGCTCAGTATTTCCAAGCATTACTAAATAACAGCTGCATGAAAGCAGTGGTTTCTAAGGTAGACTATTGTTCGTCCAATTTTGAAGAAGCTGCTGATGTTTGTCCAATACCAAGAACCTTCTTATGTGTTTTCATTTCAAAGTAACAGCTTTGAATTACAACCCATGAAAATTTCCAGAATGAATAGTTGCACCCAAAATGAAACACAGAACCTTCACTTTTTTGATTCTGCTTTTCCAACTCTCCATTGCAAAAGCCCTCGTGACAGTCTGTTTACCTGCATTGTGCTGATGCACAGGCTCCTGTGGATTACAAACTGACTGAGAGCTGCAGACCGTTTGTAACTGTTCCTTCCGTGTACCATTAGTAAACGACCCAGATGTTTAAACTGAGTGATAGAGAAGTCGGCTGCAAGCGATGCCTGTTTTCCTTCCTGCGGACAACAGCAAGTAAAAGCATAGTGAGATCACTACATTATTTGAGACAAAAAAAATACCGTATTATTGTTTAGTTATCGCTGACAGAATTTCCAAGAAAATTTACAATACATTAGGTGGGGGAGAGTATTATCTCAGCACTTCTGCCTTCCACCGTGGCTTTTAAGCAAAGAGCAAAAATATGAAGCGAATTCCCATTTGAACCCTGGCCTCCAACTGCAAGCAACCCTCTGGATTATGATTCACAACACGCATGTTAACGTGACACTCATATCAAGTCCGTTCTGAACACAAATTCTCAGTCTCAAAAGTTCACTCCATTTTAATGTTTTGGCTCACTGCAAGCGGAGTCCTTCCACTGCCGCCAAATCCAGTCTTGTCGCTCCAGGCAGCTCCACATGCAGGAGCCAGAGCTCTGACCCAAAGTTTGCTTTCTAAACTAATATAACCAGGTTTTAATTGTACATGTAGGGTGTATGTTATCAGAGCAATTACAACTCCAGCATTTGGAGCATCTGCGCATGACTAAAAAAGCCCAAACTAACCAAACTCAGGGAATCTGCCAAGAACCAAATAATGAACTTGAACTCTGTCAAATAGTAGTCGCCTTTACAGCCAAATTATTTTTCATGATAAGGCTATCAGTCTGATGACTACTCTTGTGGAAGCTTCTCGCTTTCTTGCACAAATTTCTGAGGACTCATTTAAGAGTTTGGTGCAAACTAGCTCCTGAATTGCCACAGGAAATCTTACTAAACACAAGGTAATCTCACCTTTCCTTCAACTCCAACACCACAGTCAGCCTCCTGAATCATGCTAACATCATTCCCTCCATCACCTGCAGGTCAGAGCACAGACAAGCGACATCGGTAGTTCAGCAACAGAGGCAATTTGCAACCCCACCAAAGGAAGAAACATTTAACCCCATCAACAAAAGCAGTATTTCAAATAGAAATCATGAATTTAAATTCTTAAAGAAGTCCCACAGGTCACTGATCACTTTATCTGACTCGTATGTGTACCATTGTATCTACAATGCTGAAATAAAGCTCACAGATGAACAATGGCACTTTACCTGATCAAGTTCAAGCTCCGTTTTGCAAAGATATCACCCCAAATATTTATGACTAATTTGTCACTGAAGTTGCCATATGCAATATTTCATCTTATCAATCATCCTGCAAAATCACTGTTCCCTAACTCAGCGTTTCCAGGCCATATAAGATGACACGGGACTGTTCACTCAAAAGAAGAAATAATAAAGACACCATCCTAGACAGTGACTCCTCTCTAGCTAGTCCCTTACCCACTGCACAGGTGAGTTTGCCGGTCCTTTCCTGGAGCAATCGCACAATCTGGGCCTTCTGTGTCGGAGCGCATCTGCAGCAGACAACAGCAGGGCACTGGCAAGCCAGCTCCATGAACTCATACTCATAGTATTTCAGACACACCTAATTTACAGAGATCAGAAGTGTCACCAGCGTCTGTGCTATGCAAGTTTCTTTAAAAAAAAAAATAAAAAAATCCTAATTCGGCCACAGTGTTTTGGGGCTGTTCCTGAACAGCCTGAGGGGTCTGGAGCCTACCTCCAGCGAGTCGCCAGAAATAACGAGAGCGCAGTCGTGTTTCCGACGGAAGGCGTTCAGCTCAAGGTGGGCTTCTCCACGGTTTGTCACCTAGGGAAAAAGATGGTAACTGAGGAAGTGTTTGCTTCATCGGGGTGAAAAAACAAACAAGTCTCAGACAGAGCAAAAGCAATATGGACAGGCAGCACACCGAGTTACTCAGAGCACACAGCAAGATAAACAAAAGCTCAGGGAATAGAAAGCTGGGCCAAAAGCATAAGAATATTCTGGGTCTGCTGTTGGAAAAACAGTTGTGGTCTCAGCAGCCCTCCTGTCCCAGAATTTGGGGTCCCAAACAAGTCTTGAGAGAGGGGAAGGTGGGTGTTACTCACTAGTCTGAATATATGGATGTCCTGTGTCCGTGTCACCAAATGTGCATTCTTGGCTGTACACGTGGCTGTTTCTAACTTATCCCCTGTCAGCATCCACACCTAAAATCCAAATATTTAATGTATTAAATACAAAACTTAACAACCACGTCTGCAGGACATCTAGAAGTACCACCTACCAGTTCAGGCATACAAATGGACTGCTATAACACACATACAAATTATTTTTCTAAAAAAGCCCTATTTTAAAACATACAAGAAAATTCTCACAGATGAAAGAAAGCAAAACTTTTGAAAAGGCTGAAACGCAAAAGAAGTTACAAACTATGTATAACATTTTTTCCCACCTGCAATATTTCAAGATTCTGCTGATAAACCCACAAAAAGCAAGCTAAAGAATGTGTATGCGTGTGTTACTATGTCCCAGCCCAGCAATTTCTCGTACGCTGAAATCAGTGGGCCTTGCTGCACAAAGATCCCTCATGGCCCTGCCTGAAATGTGGATGATGCAACTGGGGTTAGCTCACTGCTGATGTGTGCATCTGGAACAGACTAAGTTGGTTGGGTTGGGTTTGGGGTTTTTTTTGTCGTTTTTTTTTTTTTTAAGTTTTTTTTTTTTTAATATACACTGCTCCTTTTATTTTGTGCTGGGGGGGCGGGCATTAGAAAGCAATATCAGCAGCAATACTCAGCAGCAATACCCTGTTATAATCTGGCAGGGAATTCCCTCAGCAGTGTAAATATATCAGAGTTTGTTTTGTTTTTTCCACTGGTGTTTTTATTCTTTCAAGACACCGCCCAAGAATATTTAACAAAACTAAGAAAAAAAACAACAACCGAAAAAACACAAAGACTCACTTATTTGTTTAATAATCTGAGGTTGGAAAAAGATTTGATCTTAACAAGATGGTCCCTGTAATGAATTACAAGACTGCCTTCACTCTTGATTTACTCCTTGCATGCAATACCCTAATGAACATACCATTGCAAGGAGCCCTCAGAAGTGCCGCACTCACTGTGCAACGACACACTCCACACCCCGACACCCACTCCAGCCAAGGTGAAGAGAAAAAATGAAACCGCTTTGGAATAATTGTCCGGGACTGCGCCGCAGGGGGAGAAATCCACAGTGCTGCTAAGGAGCTTTGTCTGATTCTGCTCAAGTCCCCGCTGTTTACAGGGATGGCTCCAAAGAGAAAGCACTTTTGGAAGCCTGTCCCAGGCCTGGAATTCCACTTTCTACCTAAATCCCAGACACACAGTCCTGCTTTGGATTCACAATACGGCTCAATATTTCACCCACTTTGTTACTTAAAGGACAGAAACCACAGCCAGAACCTTTTGCCCATTTTTCTTGCCCGGATCCGAATTTTTAGTCCATTCTTCCCCCTTTTTCAATTCCGGGATCTGACCGATGAGTTTTCGGAAAGATAAATTAAGGTTCCCTCACCGCTGAGCGGAGCTCAGGCTGAACGTGTCTCCAGTCTCAGATGCCAGAGCCCAGAAAGCTGGAAAAAAATTTGCAACCCCCGATTCTCTTGGCTCAGACCCCCTCTAGTGGCTACTGGAAACATGGATATTCACAGCCCAGTGCTTCAACCCCACCACCGCAGTTTGTGCACCCAAACACACCCAAACCCGTCTTGTTGCATGCAACTGCCTGAAAGAAACAATTGCCCAAAAGTCTCCTGTAGCTACTCCCCCTCCTGCCTATGCACTCGGTCTCTCTGCAGGAGGAGCCAGAACACGTTGGGAGAAGAAAAGCACAAAAGGTGACATGCTTTCATGTGTTTAGTTAACATTTACTACTTCCAGCATGTTCTGTTCCCAAAGCGATGTTTGAAATGCATCGGCCAGTCCTGCTGTTCCCACTGGCAAAGAGCACCCGGTGAAATGTTTACCTTGACAGGGCCCCCAAACCGTCTTAATTCACAGTGTGTAGGACAGTGCCACGTACTCCAGAGGGTGTACGTGTTCCTGCTAGGAGTAACATTAGGTTAGGCAGACCTTAATGCCAGCATTCCTCAGCGTCTCCAGAGTGGGTCTGACGTCCGTCTGCAGCTGATCCTCCACACCAGTGAGACACAGCAGCTCCATCTCCATCTCCAGGCTCTCGATGACCGTGGCCACCTTCAGGGAGCGGTCGTGCACGCTTAGCTTCGCCTGGACGTAGCGTGCCTGAGGACAGAGCAGACACAGCTGGTCACACACAGCCAGCCTGTGGTTTTGTGGCATACAGGATTAACCAGCATGAGGGGTAACCAGTTAACCTCCCTCTGTTAACTGTCACTCAGGAACGCCACCTGACACGGCGGGCGAACACGAGGTGGGTGTTCCAGGGCAAGGTGGAAGATATTTCAGGAATTCCGCGTTGTTTTGTCCCTGCCCTGTGCCAGCCGGGCACGCGGCACGTCCTCGCACGCACAAACGCACAGCGGCTGCTGAAGCGACTGCAGACAGCCCGAGAGTGCCCCCCTCACCCCACAGCTCTCGCCAGGGCTTCTGCAGCTAACACATCCACAAACAGGGCAACGCCGAGCCCTAAGCGTTTCCACTATCTCATCTCTGCATTTATCTGAACGTTCTCCTTCACATCTTGCCTGCCCGGGGTAAGCAAATTACTGCTGTGCGTATCGACCCATCTAACAAACCCCACACATGACGCCTGTGTTTCCATGAAGCCCAACGGGGTTATATTCCGGTTGTCTGCAGTTTCCCTGGATGTCGGAATGTAACAAGGAAAATGAAAAGCCAACACATTTCCCCACACAAACACAACTTGTCTTACAAATGATGCATATTTGCAGAATTTATAACCACAAAAGATTGTAAGGCGGGATTCAGGAGCTGTTTTGGAGGGTCCTGGCTGGGATCCAGTTTCATACATATCACTTAAAAAGCCACTTTGATTAAAAGAACAGCAAGACATTGAAGAATGACAATTCTAGCAGAAGCAGCAGGGAGATGAGAGGCAGCATTATCACTGGAGGTCTGTGAGAATCACTTCAGAGACTGTTTGTTTAAAAACAAAGAAAAAAAAAATAAAAACTTACTTCAAAGTCTTGATACTGCTCTTCCGTCAGAGACTTCTTGGCTACAACAAGAACCCTCAGGCCTTCCCGAGCCATGTTACCACACTGGAAAGAAGTATCACATTGTAAACCATAAACTGCATCTCAAGTAAGATGATTTATGCGCAGCATTGCAGAGATGGCAATGTAAGATAGCAGGTTAAGAAAATAACCGTCCCATTTGAGCAACCCCAGTGAGTCTGTAACATCTGATAAAGTGCATGATAAACCTGAGAGGAATAAAGGAGATCTGCAATAGTTTGTAATCTATCCCAGTGATCAGAAACAGAAATGCCCTCTCTGCTACACCAGTGTGGCAAGAACAATCCCATTGATTTCATTTTCTCTGTCTTTAAGGAAAAGGACACAGGCCTTTGATTTGTAGACTTCACATCTTTGGCCATAAACTCTTTAAAATAAGACCAAGGTGTTATCATTTCTTTGAACACCAGGGTATGGGGCTGGGGAGGATCAGTAACTGAAGCTACTGCTATGAACTCTGTGTCAACATTACTACTAACCTGACAAACACATCCCAGTACAAAGCTGCCAAATGTAGTTTTGAAATTAGACCTTTCAGTCTAAAATAAATCCAAACACAGGATCAAGCTGAGGACAAATCTGGTGATGTTGAGTGGCAATCAGTTTTGAGCAAAATCCATTTTATTTTCAGGACTTATTCTGCACTAAATGTGTTGAACTTGCCACCTGCCTTCCTTGTTACTGCATATACATTTGCTGAAGACTATCCAATGAACTGCCAAGATCAGTGACCTTCTAGCTTGCAGATGTTTTAGCAGCTATGTCCACTCTGCCACATAGTCATGTGTTGCCCTGGAAGGAGAAAAGCAGGAGAAAACCTCCGTATGTAGGAGGGACGGCCCCATACCTCCTCTTCCAGCCAGTCGTTGTACTGCACAATGCCAGCCATCACCACATCAGCCCCCTTCATATAGAAGGTGATCTCTCCTGTTGATTCATCCTGCAGATAAAAACCACAAGAGTCTAAGTCGGGCCAATATCAGCATATTTGGAGTGGCCTCAGCACACTAAGTGATGAGTTTTCTGCACAACCGTTAGAAAAATGCACTGGGTCAGGCTGAAGGTCCCTCTGGCTCAGCATCTTGATGATGCCTATTCAATCGCAACTCAGTTACTCGCAGCCGGAATAAAGCCTTAGACAAGGCTGATACGCTTTTTAATCGGCACCGTGGCATCTCCATGCAGACATCTCTCAATCCCGACTGCGTGTGCCTTTGGAATAACCTCTAGCCCTCGCCCTGAAAATTTATTTCATACTTACTTGAAACAATAAAACAGATGCATGAAGCTTAACAGTAAAAATCAGTCTAATTTACCCCCTGTTACATTATATGGCATAAGTATAATTAAAGTTCATGCTTGCCGCAGAAAGGTTAGATTGCTGCCTGCCTTATCTGATACAAGTAATTTGTAGGCTGCATATTTACATTACCACAAATTAAAAAATCCCTTCTAACCAGGCAGATACCTAAGGAGGTCACAGCTATTAGTATTACAAGCTAATGGAAACCCTGGCAATTTCCTCAAAGGAGACAAAACAATGAGTAAGGAACAAACTGCTCTGTAAACCAAGAGAGCCACCAGGGATAGGAAGAAAATAAACTTAACACGCAAAAACAAAGAGCCCAGGAAGGTCTGGAAATAGACATCTATGAAGGAAGAGGGAAAGTACTTTAGAAAAAGAAGTGAAAGAAAAGCACAGGGGACACTTTTCCATCCTCACACAAGTTAATATACATGGTGAACCTGTTCTGCAGTTACAGAAACTAGTCATGAAGGTTCTCACACATGAAGAGTTTGAGTCGGTAGGTAAAAGCCTAATGTCCCATGGCACTGCTTAAACACAATTTACTTCCACAGCAACAACAAAAAAAAAAAGCAGCACCTGATGAGGATGATGAGGATACTAAAAATGCAAAAAAGAGAAAGATGTGTTTTTGCTTGGGAAATTAAGAAGTAGCCAAGGATAACGAAGCTGCTCTACTGAGCATTTTTGCCAAGCTCAAAGATACTCACAAGGAAGATTCTTATGATTAAGCTTAAACATGGTTTTCAATGTCCTGAAACGTCCAGCCTTCATATACCGATACCCACACGTCCCACATCCCCAAAGCACAATGCGTGTCACTCTACCAAAACAACTAGAACCTGCTTAAATAAAACACAACACTTTTGGCAGTAGCCAAAGGTAAAGGTTATTTGATTAAATTATTTGATTAAAAAGTGTCTAACAACATCTCTGTAGGAAACTGCATAAAGACTCCACTTCCCGTGCTGCAGAACTGGCTTAAGATAGTTTAGATTTTTTGTCCAATATAAATACTGTATCAGCTATCTCCTTGCATTAGTCATTTCCTCTCACCGAGTTCAATAGGAGGTTAGTGCGTTCTCATATTATGGTAAGATCACACTATAAATCTACACAGAGATTTGCCAGTTATATTGTTTTGGAGAGGCATCTTTTTCCACCGTGGTCTGACTCTGGCCACGGTTCAAAGGCTTCTTTCAATTCCAGATATGACAATAGCACTATCTTTGCTTTACAACAAAGATCATTCCACACGGGTAAGGGGAAAAAAAAAAAAAAAAAAAAAACGCACCGAAGAAGAAGAATGGAAAATATTGTGGTCAAACAAACAGGCCTTCTTTCAAGAAGAAGATTAAGTCAGTAAACAGTATGGTAAAGAGTGGCTGCTTTGGTAGAACAAGATTTCTTAGAACTGCAATAATCAGCTACAGAAATGACAGTTGATCACAAGTAAATGAGCAGATATTGCAAAAATATCCCAAACGAGGCAACATCTGCTACTTGTTTTCAATATTAACTACTACTTTATTTGCTAGAAGTTATGTGTTGAAGGAGATCTTTTTATAGGAGCCAGAGCGGATGGGACCAGCACAGCAGACGGGCGTCTATGCCAAGGATTTCAGTAACAGCATTACTGGGCTGGAGGCAGGAATCGCTTGCTGAAACTCTAGACCCAGATTGTAGAGGAAGCCTGGCAAGATGATCGCAACGGCTCCCGCTAGCTGAAAAAATGCCAGTTTATAAGAATGGGCAATATCTGTATAGTTGAGCAGAAAATATTACCATTTGAATTCTACTCGCTACAATCCCGAGTACAGCTTCATTCTGCAGCTTCTCCCTCCCCTCCACGGATGCTCACTGTGTCTGTTGTCTTCTGGCTACTTCATGCTACTTTCCCTCCCTTATTTCTGTTTTTGAAATAAGCAGCACAGTTTTAGAAGATACACTGAAGAGGTAAACACCTTGCAAGTCGTGGATCAAAACCAAATAGAGTGCCTACGCATGCATACATGTATGTTTAATAAAAGAAAATGTTACTTGAAAACTACCTGTTTATAAACTTTTTTTTTTTAAATGAAAATAAAAACCCTGCTTGAAGATATTATTTTGGAGTATACAGGAACATGGCAAAGTAATACCCGGGGAGCCAGTATCTGCTACTCAAAACCTACTTCTGCATAGGGTATACAGGGAGCTGATTTTAGTAGCTTAGCAGCAGCTTAACTGCTGCAAAATAAAGACACTCAATTAGCAAGCACAACAGAGAGAGGCCAGTGCTTCTATTCACAGTATTTGCCATCAGATCTGCACCTGATGTTGCTCCCACTGACCACAAGTGGGAGTTTTCCTGGCTTTGGCAGCAACAATATTCTAAATACAGAAATGCAAAATAGGAATAATCTTCTTCCTAAAGGTGGAGAATATAGGTAAATAGATAATTTAAAAGGAATAGGCTTCAAATAAAAGATGAAAAAGAGGGCTCCTTTCCACCTAGGTAAGAAAATGTCAGGGCATCCACTTCTCTGCTGAGCATGCAAACACAGTTTAATGCAGCGTAGCCTGGCTTTGCTGGCTAGTGTGCTTCTTATACCTTTGATAAAACAGAACTTCATCAAAAGTTTGCACCTACAGTAAGCAATGGGAAGGGAGATTGTTTAGTTCTCCCTCCTTTATTGCTAATATTTTTATTCTAGGTCTTGAAAAGTTTGCCTGAAGTCTCCACATCATTTTCATTGTAACAATAATCAATCTCTAAAATTTACACTTACTGTATCTAAACAGATATGCACTATACGTGTTGCAGCTATCCCAGCTCGTGGGAACACTGATGACTGTGTACTTTCAAATGCATTCAGTTGGATCTCTAGATTCACAGATTTAACACACTGATTACTTTGTACAAGCTCAGCCTATCAGCCCACTTCAACGAACATTCCTGCCCTTGGGCATGTTTTAATATTCCAAAGCCTGGAACAACTTGAAACACAAATTTGTCCCCCCTAAATCGTACAGTGGTGTGTGATTCAGAACTTAAAAGCAGTTCCTTGAGCAACCGGAGATCCGGGTCCAAAATACTCAGGTGTGGTAATGCAATTACAGACATTTGCATGAGCTTTAACAATTTTCAATCTGCACTGAATACAGTTTGTCCTTCATGGTTTTGTGAAAATAATTATATGCCCATATTACAGTTCATCTTTATCGCCAAATCTCTTGGTAATAGGAATACTGAAGTTCTCCGTAACATTTGTTGTTGTTGAATACCACCACTGCACTGCTCCATTTTCCACCACCCCTTCATGGTGCTGCTTCTGACAGGAACTAACTGTGCTCTTCCCGGGGTCCAGAGAAGCTGAGATTTGTCATGCTACCAAATGTCAGCCAGTAGAGCCATCCAAATTAATCTGCTATCAAAGAGGCCCATGTGTGCAACACTGGTCCCAAATGCTTCTAACTAAAACCAAAGGCTATTCCTCCTACTGTTGTAATTTAAAGTACATGAGGCAGAAGATATTTTTACACCCAGATAGCAGATATTTCCACATACCCCCAAAACAAATATGCAGCAACCCAGTTTTACCACAAAATAGAAGGAGGGGAGAAAAAGAAAATTAATCTTACCCATTCTCCCTACTCTAAATAACAAAGCTGCAGATCCCATTAAATGATACAACAAATCATATCTTGCCCTGGATTATAGGTTTCATATTCATGTTTTAGATTCCTGGTACCAATTACCTGTCTGTACTTTCACTAGAAAATAACAAGGATGTTATAATTATCTACAAAAGAAATATTCAAACTGCTTCACCTTGTTTGCTTTGCAGGCAAATGGAAGTGCCCTTCCATAGCTGGGTTTATCTTACTAACATTGATTCTGTAGCACTATCCTGACAACTAATGATGACAATGGTGATACCCGATCTCAACTGTTTTTATACACCCACACGTCCTTCTTCTTTAAGGCAAGTTTTTTCTGAGAGTCTGATCTTCTATTGTATTTGTATATAGAACCACAAAGTTATTTGTACAATTTCAGCTGGGCAGGTATTTAGCAGTGCCTGCTGCTGCTGCTAAAGGTACTTGCACAAATGCACCTTTTACCTTAACCTTAGCTATTTTCAAACCCTGTTCATGACACCATGTCCTCGGCATGGCTGCGGGCTCTGTTAAATAACTCAAAAAAAGAAAATCTCGACAGTTCCCTGCGGCTACAAGTGCCTCCTCCTGCGGTGCTGTACTTCCCTGGGGTCTGAGAGAGGTTTCAATGCCTGGCAGAGATCCGGGGAGCACTTCCACAATACCTCTAACAGCATCCTAAAGTTATTTGTCGCATTGGTCCAGGATCCCTTCCTTCCTTCCCACTTGCTGCCGTCTCCATCACCCCCTGTTGTACCCTCACAACTGCTTTGGGGATGCAGTGTAGGCTGGACTCATGAACCTGCTCGGGTTCCCGCTCCTGGCTGACCCCGAGGGGGAAAAGCATTTGTGACCTGGGTTGGCTCGCTGCCCCAATTCCCCATACAGCCCCCCCAGCTCTGCCAGCATGGCTGTGGCATGGACATGACAGGAAGGACAGGAGCTTTTGGATGGAAGAAAAGACAATGCCAGGGACACACAGAAAGGTTTCAAAGTCAGCTCAGGCTTCCCTGGGATGGTGCTGGTGCCTGCTCCCCTGGAGAGAGCAGTCCTGCCCTTACCGGGCTGCTCTTCCTCCTCGCTGTGTCAGCTGCTGTGGGAGGGGACACAGAATTCGGCTCCCAGGGGACAGGGTAACTGAGATTATTTCTTTTGCGGGCTTCAAGATTCCCTGAAACAGCCTTACTTGAGAGATAAAGTGGCATCTCTGTGATTATCAAAGCTGTTGACCCTTGGGTCAGCACACAGACAGCCGAAACATTCACACTTTAGATCTCTTCTTCTGCTCCACCAGTCCCTCCTATGTCCCCTTCCAACTTGCACTTGTAGCAAAAATCTTCTCCCAGCATCTTCTAGCATCCCCAGGGCCCTCGGATTCACAGCCAGAGGGAAATGCTGGAGCATCCTCTTCCTTCCCAGCACCATCCTGGAGGCTCCACTGCACCGCCAAGGATGTGCTATCACGGTTGGTGGCAGTGCTGGCTGTGGGACTGGCTGCACATGCGTCCCCAACCTGACATTGCCCCCAGCGGCACCCTTCAGGAGCCGGTGTGCGCAGACACGGGGGCTGCACGGCTCAAACCCACCCCACAGCATGCGACAAATTAAACACGTGAGTGGGAAGGAGCAGCTGGAGGAAACTGGAAGCTTAGGCTCCTTCTTACTTCAAACAAGGGACCAAAGATCAATAAACCAAAGATGTCTTGGGGCACTACAGCACCTACTGCCAAAGATGGCCAAGGAAAAGGACGTGTCACTAAACAAACCCAGCAATGAGGCGCTATTTAGCTCAAAACAAGAGAACCAGCTTATAGCCTGAGGTAGGAGAGATGGCAAAACTCAGCCAGGAAGAACTGCACAGCTGAGAGCAAATGTTTTCTGTGTCTCACGTTTCGTTAGCAGGAGATGGACAAAGACAGGAGAGCTTACCCGAAGCCACTTACCCGAACAATTATGCCCATGCGCTTGCTCTCGTAGGTGAAGGGGAAGATCTGGAGGATGGTGAAGTTCAGGATGTGGCCACCCGGTGTCCTCAGCTGCACGGAGGACTGGTCTCGGCCCACCAGTGTTAAACCCACGCTCTCGGTCCACTGTACCAGGGCCACCTGAGAGGAGAAGGCCATGGTGAGGGCAGCCAACCCACGCCATGCCTCCACTGAGGGGACAGCAGGTGGGGGCTGCAAAGAAGTTTGTTAATCATTAATGGTGCTATAGAGTGATCTGTTCATATACACAGGTGCTCCTATAGATAGCTCGTGGGCTCTTCCCAAAGTTCAAAGCTTACTAACAGCATTTTCACAAATGCCCTCCACCCAGGCCTGGGGCACCCAAACCTCTGCTTGGGCACATCAGGTAAATCTCTTTACAAACACTTAACACTTCGAATGTGCTCTTTCCAAGCTTGCTGTTTATGGAATCGAGAATTCAAAACGATGCATTCACCCTGGATTTACAGTATCAAAGCCAGAAACACTAATGCAGAGCACATTAAAAATTCATATTTAAAAAGCAAACAAACAAATGAGCTCTGTGTTATATTCTGTTTGGTAATAATTCATCAACAACTTTCCGCCTCTGTACTGATCAGTGAGATGGCTGAAGGTTGGCTCGCAGACGCGTCTTAGCAGAGAACCTCTTCCTCCCAAACATTAAAACAAACAAAACAAAAAACCCAAAACAAACCCCAGGTTTTTCAAGGCACACACCAGAACTCAATTAAATGAACTTTTGCAGGTATCATTTTGATTGCAGCTTCTAGTATTTAAGGACTTACAACACTGAATTCCTTACAGGCTTTCACTAGATTACAACCGGAGTCATGACAGAAGACCAAAGCCTTTATTTCACTTCCTTGACGATGCCCCAGAATCTCCACCTCAGCTGACACATCCATCTAAGATTGAGCCTGCTGAGATACGGGGGTTTAACTCTAGAAGCTGTCTTGGCAGTAATGGATGGGAGCAGCAGCTGATGTGAGCCCATATATCACTGGCCTCCAGAAAGGATCAAGGGGTACTTTCTCCAAACAGACATGAAATACTGTAAGTATTTTACAGTGACATTTTCAAAGGCATGAGAGTGCTGGGGACACGGCTGCTGCCGACTTGAAGGTTAATTATCCCTTGTGCCTTTCAGGTTCTGCCTTTACTGCCTTAAGTGACCACAAATACCTTAGACAAAAATGGAATTTATTTTGGGAAATCACATACATGAGATACAATAAAAGTGGAACCTACAAATACTTGCATTGAGTCAAGATTTTACTAGATTAATTGATACAATTGGGTCTAACTGGAGAATCTTATGTTAGCTCAGCTCCCTTTCATCCACAATTAGGCTTAAAAGACAACATAAAATAAACTTTTCCTTTCATAAAGTAGTCTTAAATCACCAGACAAAAAAAAATTAGCTGAGTTGGCTTTGCCTTGAAAGACCTTTAAATCAATTTGAATCAATATTTGTTTTAATATTAGCAAGTTTTTGCAGGCTTATTCACAAAGATTACAACAACTCAAAGGCTCTTTCAAGCTTATCTTTTTTAAAAGTTTCTTCAAGCCATTCTTAGTGCATTAAAGTGTGCAGTTAGATAATCCTCCTAACAGTCTCCCGGAGCAGAGATGGAGCTTGGCTTTCTAATACTCCGGTTAATAAATAATTATTGAGAATTTTTTCCCAGCATGATGTTACGTGATGTTCAGTGAGTGCAGTGTTGACTTCCCTATGTTGGTAACCTGTAAATGTCTGGAGATACAAATCTCTGCTCCCCGCTCAGCCTGTTAGAGCATCTCCTTTGTGACTTTCTTTCACAGACACCTCCTCCCTCCTTCCCTGCCAGTCTCCCTTAAACCTTATGTCAGGAAGCATTTAAATCTCCCAAAAGAAAAGCCTTGCGCAGAGGAACAAACGGATGAGTAGCACGTCAAGAGGTGCTATGTCATGTACACGGCACACTTCAAACTAACTGCACTGCATTGCACGAGGCCAGTCATTTCAGCTGGCCCCGAGACCACAAAAAGGGGAATGGAAGGGGAAGAATAATGAAAGAAATCCCCCTTTTCCGTGCTGCTCCGAAGCAGGCGTGGGTCCTGTCAGCCCTTAATGGCCCTCCAGGTGAACCGCATTCAGCACCGGAGGGGAAGTGGGGTTGACCCCTTTGAACAGGCCACTTCCCAGCCTCTATAGTACTTAATGAATAATTACTGAGAGGGAAAGTGATATAATTTTGAAGTGTTCCTATCAGATGTACTAAAAGCATTGAAATTACCGTCCCCATTCAATAGGCAGCACAATGGGCCCGGCCTCTGGGAAGTGCCGCGGCACTGGTGGACAACACAAAGTGCTGATGGCTCTTGGGCAGGGTCTGGGCACCTCGGGACGGGGCGCGTGCTCCCAGCTCGGTGCCAGACAGAAGAGGTTTACTCTGCACCATGCAAACAGTAACTGGAGGTGCTCTCAGTCACAGTGAAAAGATGAGAAACATTCAAGATGCAAAATTACATTTACAGCTTAAATCGAGGAGATCTACGCAGGCTTGAAACTCCTCAAGCGCCTTCAAAAAAGCCCATGTGCAGGGACGAGGAGAAATCAGTAAAGTCCCTGACTGCACTCCAGGAGTTTGTGGCTCCGTCCAGGCCAAGTCAGATACAGAACTGAGCACTACAAAGCAGAGCAGCTACAGCAGCTTGGCACAATATCCCCCAAACTTTGCTCTTTCTGACAATTAAATTACCCAGGCCACCACCGAAGTGGATATCAACTAATAAATTTCATCCTAAAGAGACAAATCGATCTTTCTGTGCCACGAGTTGCTCTACAAACATCCCATTTAGGGTTGCCCAGGCAGGCAGACAGCAGGCAGAAACCAATTGATCGGTGCACCCTTTCATGTCCTGGCAGCTGCGGTGGGCTGTCAGGGTTAAAGACTGTTTGCCCAGGAATCCCAGGCACTCTTATCTCTGATCAGATTATATCTATTTCATTTCCCCTGTTAGTTACTGTATGGCTACAACTGACACGCTTGCAGAGCCCCAAGGCTGTAACCGATATCTGAATAAAGATACTTCAAGACTTCTAAATGGCAGCGTGCACAGGAAACAAATTTAGGAAATCCTGCTTTCTGTTACAGGAAATGAATCCTATGCCAACTGGTAGAAATTACCCTTGCTGTTAAAGTAAAGAGAATACAAGTTTTTGTACTCATTTCATAAACTGACCTTCCCTGCCATGGCAATATTTTATTGATATAGGATTTCAAAGGCTGGCTTTAACAGGAGTCCAAAGCCATTCCCCTACAGGGAATGTTTTTTGAGCCATTCCCCTACAGGGAATGTTATTTAACAGCATCACTGTTTCCTCAAGGACTCGACTTGTGCTGATCCTGCGTTTTGTACCATCTAGTATGACATACACAGAGCATGTCTAAATGATATTTGTATATCTAAGACCTATAGACAAGGTTTCCTCAGTGCAGTAAACATATCTGATTTCTGAACCCACTGTAATTCTCTACTTAAGACACCACAAGAAAGGAAAAAAGAATTTAAACAATAATCTTGGGAGAATTAGTTATCACGCTACAGTAACACAAACAAACAATAATCCCTTGGGTATTTGAGACAAATCACTGCATAAATATTTTAAAGACAAAACAATATAAAGTGAAAAAGCAAAAGAAAAATCACTGACTTCACTATATACCACAGTATATATGTAAATAAACACAGGATCT
This sequence comes from Charadrius vociferus, assembly GCF_000708025.1. Lineage (NCBI taxonomy): Eukaryota > Metazoa > Chordata > Aves > Charadriiformes > Charadriidae > Charadrius > Charadrius vociferus. The sequence continues at coordinate 1,248,594 of NW_009661368.1, forward strand.
GTGCAAAAATAGCCAGTAAACGCTTTCGGGGGGAAAAAAAAAAAATCTTAAATGCAGATCATAAAAATTCCCATCTGGAAATAATTCTGAACTTGTTTCAATCTAAAGGCAGTTGATTTCTGTAAGCTGTCTTTACAGGGGAGCCCAACACATTAGAGGAGAAAAGCAAGTAAGCAAAACACTGACCTAGATTGTGCGGCAGGAGAGGACACACAGGCACACTGCTCACCGGCTCCAAGGCCAGGGAGGAGTAAGTGCTTGTTGCCACTATAGGCATATCAGTGGAGGAGGGGGAAAAAGCAAAGATGCAGCTTTTGTGTAACACAAACACTTTATAAGAAATGAATGAATTGCCTACTTGAGAAGAAAAACACTACAGGGAATATTTTGAATGTACTTGAAATGTAGAAACTAACTCTGCGTGTCAGTCTTTTACTAATACATCCAACAATTACAAAGTCCTCACATAGCCGGGCTAACGAATAAATTTATTTCTTTGCAAACAATTTCTCACCTGTAACAATGAGGAAAGCCAGCTTCTCTTTTGATGTCAAAGGTGAAAAAGTTATTATCAGAGGCAAATCTGTTTTATCTGGGGCAATAAAAGGAAGAACACTTCAAATGTAGTTGAATGGGTGATACGATCTCATACCATCAGTAGGATTCTTGTGGGAAGTTTCAAACTTCAGCCTCTTTCAATGGCACAGAGCAAGCATCATTGTACAAATTAATAGAAAGCAAATTGTTTTACCTTGGTTACACTAAAGATGATGTATCGAAGAAGCATAACCAATACATGAAACCATATTTTATTCCTCCTGTGTTCATCACAGAACACTCTAATTAGGTTTTCAAAGTTTTGCTGAGGGTGGCAAAGACCACTTTAATCTTAAGTCCTGTATTGAACCTGATCTCTCGAGCGTTCAGTAAAAGTTTCCAGCGAGTTTCTGGAGAGTTGCAAGGTTTCTCTCTCCTGTACCACCCTGTGCAGGCCTGGCTGGACCGGGTGCCAGCAGAGAACTGGCAGGGCACAGCGTTGCTCCGAGACAAACTTCTGTGCACTTCACTCACTCTGCAGAATTAACTCAGGCTGCGGGTCTGTCCCACCTGCATGGGAAGGGACATGTCCGGGCTTAGCAGTGCTACCCAGCATGATGTACAACTTTTCACTTGGTCTGGGAGTTCGAACATGTTGCAGATCATGGACCAGCTGACTTGTGGGAGTGCTCTAACCCCCTCTCACAAGTCGTCCCCCTCCAAAACAAGACAAGATTGCCTATAATTTACCAAACGTGGTCAGAGGGATTCATGGCACTGAACTGCAAAATATACCCTGGACAAAAGGTGCAGAAAATGAGCAAAATTCTGTGATGCAGAGGCTGACACAACAGCCAGATACCAGTCACCATGTAGCTCTGTAGCTTTAGGCAGATTTGGCTGAAGTATATCGGCTGAGAGGACACTTATGGTCTATTCATGGGTTATCAGTGCAATAAACGCATTAAAATATTATCCCCTTCACTGGACTGCAGTACTTTCATGAAATACTTTTTTTTTTTTTTTTTTCAGCAACAACCAAGGTCATAGTTATGTTTTTATACACTCAAATGGATACTGACCTCATCAGGACTGGAGGCCTGGTACACCCTGCAGGAGTCCTCGTAGTGTCTCTCGGCTTCAGCCTGGTCCGTCACCCCGTTGGACTCATACACCGGCGTCACGTTGTGGCACAGCGCGATTGCCTTCACCGCCTCGTGCACTCGGCTGCTCATGGTTTTACGCACCTTCGTGGCCAAGGTAAGGCCCTTCACAGCAGGTGGGTCCTGAGATTGCTTATAAAAAAGAAAATAGAATAAAGTCTTATTGCACCAAAAAAAAAAAAAAATTGAGTTTTTACATTAGTGAAGACCATCTATGTAGCAGCTGTGCAGTCTTGTGTCCCCAGGAATGAGATGCGCTCTTCATACACCTTAACTCAGCCCATTGCTGGGAACACACCCCAGTGTAATGCAACTTCTTTGCCATTGCTACTGGTGGAGTAAAGCGCCCCAAAAGATTTACTGAAGTTTTTGGAACAGTACATTGAGAGAAAGACTCTTTGTTGCAAATCCACCAAACACCAACTGGTAAAAGACCAAAGTCAGAAGACTCGGTGAAGCCAGTTTTTGCTCCACAAAAGACCAAGGGCTTTAAAAACCGAGAGTCAATTGGGTTTCAAGTGCAAAAGAATATAATTGCCAAAAACAGAAAACAGATGACTCGTATGGACCTAGAAAATCTTAATTACATTCATTTAATTTTTAATACTATTTTTAGTATCAGAATGGGAGTCTTCAGATAATTGCACAATTACTAAATTATCCTGGTTGAAGAAGGGACACACAGTGATCTAGTTTCCTGCTCTGTTAACCTTTAGTGTCAAGAGGACAAGAGTTTCACTTCCAGGTCAAAGGCCACAACATGGTAAAAATAAGAGCAAAGAATAAGAACTACAGTTCAAAATGAATCATTGCCAGCAAATGCTTCTCATTATAAGGAATCTCACTCGGTAATGATAAACGTTTTATGAGACATATCCTTTAGCAGTGTAATTCCACATGCTGTTTTCCACACTCGAGTGATTAGGACATGAAGATCTTCAAATTTAACATTGCTGCTCATCAGCACTGTTGCAACAGGCTTTAACCAAATCAAACACTAGCAAACCCCCAGCTGAGGCGCATTTAGATTGACATATAGCACTAGTCACATACTAGACTACTCACAGTCACCAAAAGGTTCTTGACAAATATTGAATACTTTGGCAAATAATTAACCAGTAGTCAAGTTGCCTCTGGAGATCACGTACAAAACGAGGGCAGATAGATCTGAAGTCTGTTTTTTTGGTTTTGGTTGTCTGGTTGTTTTTTTTAAAGTACAGTTCAGTCATTTAAGGGTTTCGACCCCAAGAGAAGAACCAGATGCTAAGAAGGCTGTGAAAGCAGAGGAGGGAAAGACAGAGATAGCTAGAGGAGTTACAAGTTACCTGAGACACATGCCAGTGAAAAAGATAGTTGGTAAATACCTTGTATTTTGAGTAATTATCATATGCTTAGTTAAAAGCACATTGTAGTCTGCCCAGGGAAAAGCTACGCCACCAAACAGATCACTGAGGTCAAGGAAACCTGCTGTGCGTCTTTACCACCATGAACAAAATCCAAAAATAAAAATCCTATTTACAGTACATAGTGCCCTTTTCCAGACAAGAATGCTGGCTTCGTGTTTCACTTTGTGGGGGGTATAGAAAGAGCACTTCAGTCTAAAAATCTCTCGAGCACAGCAAAAACAATGTGACATGAAAAACCCAGTTCACTGCATTGGGTGTGCACGCCCAAAGAAAAGCGCACGTACTGCGAGAACAACTTCTGAGGTTTCTGTAGGAATGAAGCAATTCCACAACTACTGAGGAATGAAAATGCTTGACACACGACACAGGAGCAGTAACCCATCACTAACGTCTGCAGATTGCATCTGTGGAATCACATGTCACAAAAGAAAAAAAAAATCTAATTGTCAGTAAGTCACAAATAAAGTTATTTCCAGCTGCAGTTGAGAGAATGGTTATTAACAAAATGAAAAATAATGCTTCCATGATTACGTAATTAGTGACAATTCTTAAATCTTGAAGTACCACTCAGCTGTCAGTGGCTGATGTTCCAGGCACCCCTCTGATTTTTTCTTTTTTTTTGAAGGTAGGAATATTCTTAAGTAAAACCTCATCCTTTGTTTTACAGAGGAAGTGCATGTATTTATATGAAGTTTCAATTCGTAAGCATCCCGTCCGTTGTAACACGCTAATGAATACAGTTTGCTGACCCACACAAGTCACATGGCATTACCTGGTTATCACACAAAACTGAAATAAAAGTCTAAGAATAGAGATGAAGGCTCTTTAGATGCTGGCTCATCCTGGGATACTGAAAGAGGAATGCAAGGGAGAGATTTCCAAAACCAGGAGTTTCCTGTTCTATACTTCACATACCGACTTTGCTACCTTCTTTAGGTGTAGATAGTTCTCAAAGCAGATATCAGTGATGCACCATACAAGATCATTGGTGCATTACTGAAAGAATCCCACTTTTACCATTTTATGTTTTAACTATCAACCAGGCCTAAAGCAGCAACACTGGTACACTGTTCACCGAGTACCGATGGTTCCTCTTCCTTTTTTATTGCCCCAGCACACAGCATTTCAAACAGCAACTTAATCCACTAAATATTACTCAGAGACAATTTTTCAACAAAGCAGATGCTGTGGTTGCTGTAAATGGTGAATATCTAAATAAAAGTATGTTATTTTACAATCAGACCTCAGCAGCAAGACACGGGCACGTACACACGCTTACACTTACAGATCTGTGCATGTGCTGTGGCAGTTAGAGTTAAAAGACTGGTGGGTGCGAAACAAGCTACGAATGCAGTAAGAAATCATGATAATATTTACATATTAAGCATCCAGTGACCTTCAGAGTTTTCCAAAAAGTTAATAGGCAGATTCTTGCCATACTAATTCACCATTAGCCCAGTGACCCTGAAAACTGCTTTTGAACAAAGAGTTAAGTAATGCAATTTAATTCTACCTGCGTGTATATACTGAATATGTGGCTCTGCACTTCATCCATGGAGTCCAGGCCGTAAGCTACCGTTCCCAAGTGAAGTCGCTTGAAGACCATCTCGTTCTGCGTAAGAGTTCCTGTAACAGAAGCAGCACCAGACATGGAGCAGGCACTAAGACACCTATTCCCCAGCACGCGTTCTGGTCCCTGCTGTATCCCAAATCCAAGAGAAACTAGCCCAGAAGTTGGATCAGTCGCCATACCAGGCTCAGGCCAGCAAAAAAGACAATATTAACAAACCTGAGGGCCGATCCTCCCAGGAAGCAGTGATGCACATTACCATGCCAGTAAATAAGAATGAGATTATTCACCTCAAAGTCAATGACAGCAAGAGCTGCAGGCATAATGCTGGTTCTGTTGGAACTGTAGACAACTTTTGGAAACAACTTCAATGGGACCAGGATTTTGTGTCAGACCGAGCTTTTCATTACAGCTTAGGTGTTCTGAATTCAAGTTCAACTTTAAAAGTGTAAGAACAGCAGCAGACTGATGGTACATTTCTGCCTACATGTGTAAGCTATCTTCATCTGGCTTTGAAAACTAACTCTAAAAAGTTGCTTTTAGTTTTATTTTTACCCTCAGCTTTTGGTTTAAAAGCACAATTTAAGTGTTTCTTTGAAGTAGCATAATATTCCTGTCCTATCTTACTTATAATGCAGTCAGAACAAAAAAAAAACGTAATTTTTTTTTCAAATCGTATCAAAGTGACAGGAAATGCATATTTCTTCTAGTCCAAAGAAATCACACATTATACTCTTTGGCTGGCCGAAAATGTAACAAAATCCAAACAACAACATACCATGACTCCAAACTGTATTTTCTACATAGATACCTGTTTTGTCTGTAAGCAAATAGGATATTCTCCCCAGCTGCTCAGGAATAGTGCTGGACCGAACCACAGTCCCGGGGATTTTGGAATCTCTGCGGATCACCCAGCTGTAGACAATTTTCCCCATGTCCAGATTCACACGTAAACTGTGCAGGAGGAAGGGGAAAAAGAAAAAGAAAACGTATCTCCAGTTAAACTTTGGGAAAAAAAAATCATTGTGAACTGCCACAGTGCAATGAAATGACATGTCTCCCCCGCTGAACTTGAGCTGCCAGAGAGGATGTGTTGGGAGAAGCATATTCAAAGTCAGTGGTCAGGTGGCAAACGGGTAGGAGGACTGCACATTGCTGCAGTAGTACTGTAATTCAAAGATAGATGATAAAATTATGTTGAGAAGAACAGATATAATTTGAGGGGAAGATGGACACAGACAAGTAAGGACAGTGTGATTGATATGCGGACAGCAGGTTAAAAATGGAACTGAAATGAATCCCAGACCTACATCGAAAGTAACAATCTACTTATTAATATAGTGCAATTAAATATTAAAGTTTCAGTCCCCTCTAAAAGGCAATTGGGTCCTATTACACTACATGCTATATAAATACATCTCCTTTTCCATTTTTTGCTCTGCTTTTATCAAAGTAACCAGTCAGCCTGAACACTGAGACAAGGGGCCTTAAATGACTAATCCACAGTCACTAGAGTCAGTGAACGGGTGAATATGCTAAACAAATTCAGCAGAAACAACAAAGCAATTCCTATGTTTGAACAGTAATTTGATTTCTATTTCTAGATTTGCTTACTTGTCAAATGAGGAATAGATAAGTTTATGTGCTTGTTCATACTAGAAACAAGGAGGAGAATGCAAAGGAAACAGTATTTTGCTGGGAAGAATTAGCTATTGCCTTACCTAATGGGAATGATATTTGAGAACAGAAGGAGAAATCTTATGATCTGAAGATACCAGCGGCCAGCAAAGTGCTGAAGGGCTACCATGACAAGCGAGACCACCACAAGAGCCCCAAATAGGATCTTGGTAAGACAGTTCACTTCCAAATCAAAGAGACCAATCTAAAGAAATAAAGACATTTCAAACACACAAGAGAAGATGTTAGCTCAATGCAATACTCACAAAGGGAATCAACTGCCATTTCCAAAGAGCCATTCTCCACTAGTCAACAACTTCTCTTTTAAAACACTACAAACATATTTAAATTTATAAGCAATATTGTTGCCAGCTTATTTAATAAGACTTCCATCCTTTGGAAGCTAAGCAATGCATCAAGAGGTGTGAGAAGACTCACACTGTCAAAATCTGTGCACTATACAAACAACCCTGCATCTTTTCTTAGCTTTGCTGTAATAGAAGAATACAGCAAAATAAGCTTTCCTATTCTAACTGGGACTATCTCATTATAGCCATATAAAATAATGGTTTTACCAATCTTAAAAGAAGTGAAAAGATACGTGTACAACAGGACCAAAAAAATAAGGTGAAATAGGTTCTGCTATGGTAGCTATCTTAAATCATAGGCTGGAAGATATGACTATTTCTATGGGTTTGTCCCTATAGTGTGCATGCACAGCATTTGGAAGGATTTTCTTAAAAAAAAAAAAAAAAAAAACAAACACGACACATTAAATTTCTGCCCCTTTTTATTTACTATAAGACTGCTTCCTTACCATACCTTACTTCTTGGGTTTGAAGTATTCATCACACTGCGCAGTTCCCTTCCCGTGTAGAGGACAACTCCCACAACAGTACCTAAACAAAACAGAGCATGCATCAGCTGAAGAAAAACAACCTCCGTTTGTTTTCTCTATAAAAATACTTGTTGGATCCAAAGGCTTGACAGTCGTAGAGGATTTTTAGCAGGCTAATTTCAGAAGCGATAGCAACCAGAAATTAAAAAAGCCGGTTCCTGAAATATAAACTCTATGAAAACACAGACTTTGAACAGAAGACATCCCACAAAAAGTCAGTAAGTCTTCAACCACACTGCCCATATTCTTGGACTTCATGAAGCATCACAGACTGCATCAACTAATGCGCATGGGAAGTGGAGTCATCTGCTTTGCTCTCTCGACTTTCTCAGACCCCCTTTTGATGTCAGTTGTCTCTCCCCACTACAAATAAAAGTTGCTAAGGATGGAAGATTTCTTGGTTTTCCTCCCACCACTCTGAGTCCCACTTAGGTGTGGGTAAATTCATCTTACACTAGATAGTGGTTCTTCATTGTGTGTCAAAATCAAATCCATTCTCTGGGCTACAATTCTTTATTGGTGAAGGTTGCCACAATCAGAGTAAAACCAATGAATTCCAACAGCTTTCAAAGACAGAATTGCCTTTTTTTAAAACCTACAATTTACTGCAAGTATTTGCCTAATTGCTGTTCCCACCAAAATGCGAATCATACCAACTCCTACCTTACTGTAACAGATGGAGCTGCTGCGAGCCCATCAGTGTATTTTAATGCCCCACAGTTTCTAAAGAGCTGAGAGCAACAAAGTTCTCCCTTTTCTTCTCAGAGAAACAGAATAAAGTTTAGCACCATAAATTACTGGTTTTCTACAGATTTCTCTTAAAGACTTTGTAAAAAGCCATAAAGAAAAAGCTATCTACCACCAAGAGTTTGGAAGTTGCTATCATCAAAGTCTGATTTTTTTACTGTAAAAATGGAGAAAAACACTACCCAAAAAAAAAAAGCACCACTGCAAATACATTGCTATTTTATACTCTGCTATTCCCTGGCTCCTATTAATGATCAAAGTTTTAACATAATGCAAGTGAAATATTTTAAAATTAGACTGATTCAAAAGAGGTGGTTTCTAAAAATACGCTGGGAAACATTCCTTAAAAAAAAAAAAAAAAAAAAACCAAACCCAAAACAACAACAAATCACTGGAGCCAGATGGCAGGTGGTGGTAAGATCATCACAATTCAAATCAGCAGATGGCACAGCTACTCCAAATCAACTGCAAACAGTCAGAGTCAGACCCGTTCCTACTACAGCAGATGGAGAAAGCCACATAGCTCTACTTCATCTTACAAGCAAAGGCTGCCCCAGTGAGATGGCATCACCACAACTTGACAGCTTTCACTTACAGAAGAAGAAAAATAATATCCCCATTTTTTTGCATAACAGAAATAACCTACAACATGCTATTTGTTATTGCCATGGAGAAACAAAACTGAGTATTATATTGATCAAGTCAGTCAAAACGATGGGAAGAACCTGCCAGGACCAGAAAACAGCTTGAAGGCACACTGGTACGTATGAAAAGTGTTTCTGATTGTTTTATGGCCATTCAAAACAGACTCAACTGCACAAATCATTTGAAATTATGAAAATATTTGCAAATGTTATTCCTATTAACTGAACTCAAAAGATGTCTATCTACAGATAACTTTGTTCACATTCAGAAGGGAGGGCTGGATTCAGACACAGTTCATTTGGGCAGAGAGGTCACTGCGTGCCTTGATACAGGCACCGAGACCACCCGGGACTTCTAAACAGCACCGAAGTAGCGACCAGGCAGAGCAGAGGGTACGCTGTGTCCTCCTTTGGGTAAACTGTCTGTACCCACGCGTATACTGCGCACAGCAGAGGAAGAGCTTTTACCCTCAGCAGGCACTGGCTGTGAGCGTGCCGAGGGCATGACAGCGTTTCCTTCCGACTTCAGTAGGACTTTTCTCTGTAACACACCCCTGTGTTAGGCTCAGCCACAGCAGTGAGATGTGCAGTGGTTCAAGAGCTGGTACAAATTAAAGCTTTGATACAAGAGGCAAGAAAGCCCCTCCCCGGGAAAGCGTGCTGTGGGGAGAGGAGCCATATGGGACAGAATCATAAGGAAAATGGCTTTCCATTTCTCCATTTACTTTGTTCAAAAGCAGTATGAGCTGAGACTCCCGCATTAAGCAGCTGATGGGTATTTTAAGCTGCCAGACTTGACCACATGTGTCTACACTCAGAGGGAGGGAACACAGGTTACCTACTGCATGGCAATTACTAATCTATAAACATAATTTACTTGATTAAATTATATTTGGACAACGTTTTGTATGATCCCTTGGTCACAGCACTGTGACAGTCTAATACATCTCAAAGAAGAGTGAGAGCAGGATTAGAGAGGAACATACAGGAATAAAATTTATTTACTGTTTTCTGTTTTTAAGAGAGCAAATCAAAATCTTCTCAGTACTTCCGAAAAAAAAAACAACAAAAAAAACTTTTGAAGTTCATGTTCCTTCCCATTATTACTAATTTCATGTATGCCTAGGTATCACACTGTGAAGTCTCTCCATTCAACAACTTCAATCCCAGAACAGAATTTCACTCTCCTCCAGCTACCGCCTGCAAACCTTGCAAGCACACTGGACAGGAGAGGAACAAGGCTTTTACTCTGACAAGCCTCTACAATAGGGCATTGATTAATCTCAGGCCTTGGGAGTTTATCATATATATAAACCAAAATCTGTCAAAGAATTTATTTTTTTCCTCTTTGAAAGTATCTAAGATGAACCCAATGGAAGCACTTACCTGAAAATCTTTCATCTTAGCTACTGTTACCACAATCTATTTGACACCATTTCTGTTACAGATTAGGATGTCAATGCGGAGAGCAATTAAGTGCTATTCTGGTCCTAGATGCTAAAGAAGTGCCCAAAGGCCACTCCAATTCTTTCTCATCTAGGAATGTCCAAGAGGCAATTAGACGTCAGAGCTCAGCTCCCCAGAGGTGTCAGGACAAGCGGGAAACCTCATTCCAGCTGCTAATTTCTCCAACTGACAGAGATTATTATTCCATTACAAAAAGACCTTTAAAAATTGTTAACATATTCCCTTAAAAAAAAATTACACGTGTCTCCATCTTACCTGATGCAATCACCGTGCTGGCCCATAGGGTGTTTTCTATGCTTAAACTTTCATTCACTGGAGGGTCACTGTCCTCCTACAACAAAATAAAAAATAAACAAACAAACTTGTCAGTAGTGTAAAAGGCCAGTGGATGACAGTTACACAGAGGTGATTGGAGAGGGATGCTCGGAGTGTTGGTAGAGGGCTTCTTGATAAGATGGAGGATTTTCATAAACCCAAGTAAATCTCTGGTTGGATTCAGAACATGAGCACTTCATTTCAGTGGAGCAGAAGGGCTAGGAAAAAAAAAAATGTATTAAGATACCTCTGCCTGCTGAAGTCCCCCAGGAATCATAAATGAGAAAGGGATTTGTCTGCAGCTCTCCAGGGACTACAGGAAAATGTTCCCTTACTTGGCTCATACGGATTAATAGCATTTCTTCTACTGTAAGATCTCACTGAGAACCTGTTTGGACTGCTCAGCGATGACTGGAAAGTTGTCTTATACACACCAGAGAACAGTTACAAGAAAGCATGATTCCTCTTAGGCACCAAAATATTTTCTACACAATTGTACCTCTGCATGAGAAAGTAAATTAATGTCTGCGCAGATTTTACACAAGAACTGCCTCCCCAAGCTCCTCAAACTCCTCATCCATGCCAGTGCTATTAAACCAGATTAAACCACGCCACATAAAGATAAAAGGGGGAAATGTACAATTTTGAATTAAAATACCAGCAGACAACTTCTAAAAAGCTGTGTCTCCTATTTTTTACAAAACCGTTTGTCCTCTGAAAGCTCCCCAAGGGCATTAGATGAATCTCTCAAAATTTTCATAATCCCACTGAAAGAAAAAAAACAAAACAAAACAAAACACAACCTTTTGCCCCAAGTAGGCAATACATCTTCCCAACAAGTCAAAAGATATAGATATTTTGCATGGTGATATTTCACAGTGGCTCTGAGCTGCTGCCCTCTGAAACAGGGGGCCGATATAACAGTTCACACAGCTTGCATGCCATTGAAGGCAAAAACCCAAACGATTCAGAATTAAGACTGTTATTGCCTGATCTAGCTAAGATCCCCTGTCTTTTCACAATTAAAGGATTTTAATCCTACAGAGTACATGGTGGTCCAGATTTCCTTCTGAACAGGCACCAGGAATATGTAACTACCAATTCCTGCCTGAATGTTCTGGTCTAATACCTTCAGAGTAAGGTCCTTAATCCCAAACAGCCTATGACATTGTCTCCAAGTCAAAGCTACAATAACCATATTTTTGTTTCAGATTCGTTTCATAGATTTTTATGAAGGAAAAAAAAAAAAAGAAAGAAAGAAGAGACAAGGAATGGCAAGACAGACTTCACTATTTCTCCTGAAAGACTCTGGCATCCTGGTAGCATTCAGCAGGCTTGCATAGCAAACACTACATATATGATTTCAAGCATATGTCAGCAAGACTCACCCTTGTGAAGGTCCCCACGAAGTTATGTATATCAATATTGGGTTCTTCTGCATATACATAGGATCGGATTTGCAGGAGGTCCTATAAAACAGACATGTTTTGGCAGACTGTTAGACAACCTCATTTTAATAATGTACAAATGTTTCTACCAAAATACTTTGAGCAAGAGTTATTTATCAAGCTAATTACTAAATTGTGTTACTTACTGGAGCCCAACTGTCTACGAGAAAATTGGTGTACAGCTTCACTAAAGAGTACTTATTGAACCGATACCTGAGAGACTCCTGGGAGTTACTTAAATGTTGGTGCCCCATAAAAGAAATTTCAGCCTGAATAATCAACACAACCTAAGACACTTAACACTTTGTAGCAAAGAAGGTTTGGACTAGTCTTCCAAGGCAACCAAGGAACACCCTATCACTCAATATTTAGTTCAAGATGTCAGTGTCACAAGGAACAGTTCTGTGGTGACAAGAAGATACACCGATTCTGTGCAGTGTTTTCACTGCTGACTGCTACACATGCACAAATTATTCACTCCATGGAGAGAATGCCTTGCCTCAAAGCCTTTGTATAAAATAAACTTCTTGCACTTTTTACAGACAGAACATCAATAAAGCAGGTACTCTGATCCCCTCTTTGTTTTTGGGTTGTGTTTTAAAAAAAAAAAAAAAAAACAAAAAAAACAAAAAAACCCCAACCAACCAACCAACCAATCAAAACCACACTAAGTACTCTAGCCAGAGATTTTGGGAAACAGCATGTTTGATGGAGGTAACATGCCTATTTCAGATCATACAGTAGAGCTTCCATGGTGGCACTCCCTCTTTCATAAAGGCGAGCAATGAAAACTTAACAGCCCCTAACGCCATTTCATGAAAATGTGTGAATTGTGCCTCTGAACATAGTGCAGTGCAAGGAACGAAAGGCAGCATTTCAGCAGTACCACCACCAAGGCTGCCTACCCTGCAATGAGACCTATCCTGCCGTAAGTTACTGCAATGGGCTCTGGAGAGGAAAAAGAAAATAGGAGCATCCTACCATGAGCCACCTCCTGCTGCACGGTCATTCTCTAGCTGCCAAGCCCAGTGCCCATCTGCACAGCTTTGCAGTGACAGCCACGTGGTACAGAGACACCCAGCTTCACCTTACCTGAAATCCTGCCTGGAGCTCGGGAAGAACTTGTTTGGCCTTATACTCTTCGTTGCCAACACTAACCTGTAGCACGCACTGAGCCCTGGGCAGAGCAACGCTGCATTAACCCGTTTCTTAGAAGAGCCCATTAACAGAAGCACCTGAACATTTTTCGGGTGAGACAGGTACGCGTGTTTACCAAGTAGGGTATTTTGTAGGAAGGCAGCTTACAGAAGCAGTTGGCAGCCTCTGAGTACAGGTAACAGGCAGCCGCAATTTCCAGTCTGTCTCCCCATCCAGCTGGTCGGTGCGAAGGAAGCAAGACCCTGTGGATTTTCAACACCAGTCAGTGCTCTTTCCAGAGCTGTCTTAGATACATCTACGACTCATGAAATGGCTTCGTATCTAGGACACCCTTCTTTCTTTGAAAACAGTATTTAATTTCAAGTAATATTTGTTAATAACATAAGAATTGTATTCTTATTCTCCTCATTAGTCTTTATGTTTTCCAATCCTTCTGATCAAACGTTTCCTTATCCCACACTTCACAAAACAAACCTGAACGGCAAGTAAAATGATTTACATCTAAACCACAAACTGTTATGCAACCAGATTGATTTACCCTGGATTAAACCCCCTACGTTCTTTGATTAGCAAACAAAACCAGAGTATAACATCCCGAGAAGCAGTAGTCCATAAAAGCATTTGAATTCTCTGTCTCTCTAAAATTTTACTATTATCTATTTTTTCCACATTTCCAAAAGATAATTTTCTCTAAACAACCAGTGAAAGGTTAATGGCTATTTTGACAATTGGTTCCAGATGTTTACCATTCTTCTCCGACGTCCTCAGGAAGATCATGTCAGCAGGGACCCGCTGGTTCTGTTGGGAGAAGAAAGGCCATTATTGTGCGTACACCCCTGCACGCGTGTGCAGCCGCCCTCCACAGCCCCACCGTGACCAGCAAAGGGGGTATGGAGGAGAAAGAGGATTTCTTTGTCAAAGTGAAGCTTGATATTCAGTTTGCTTTGAATCCTAAACTCACTTCCCTGCAGAATTCCAAGCGCAGAATAATAACTGGTGCCAGCTCCCACTGATCAGACCCACCAGCTAGGTTTACAAAAGGGCTAGTGAGTAATTCTAGAAGTATGAAGAAATTTTAACCTAATGCTGGTTTCCTTTCAAGAAGTCCCATGCTAGAAGAAAGCATGTATCTGGAATCTACAGCTGCCACTTTTCCTCTTTGTTGTTCAGAGTTATTTTCATACTAATGGTTTTAGAGATTATAGCTGCTTGCACAGAGTGTATGGGGAAAAAAAAAAATAAATCGGTGGATAAAAAAAAAAAAAAAATCACACAAACTTGTAAAAAGGGGGAAATATACCTACACATACCAGTGCCTACAAATGGACCATTGCGTCTCCCAATACTTGTGTTGTTTACTCACAAAGCAGCATTTGGATGTTGCATTTGTATCAGGTATTTAACCTGTGTCCAACAGTCAGAGATAGGACCAGAGAGGCTTTTCATCTTGCTATAGTGTAAGTGGAAAAATTAGGTTATAGGTGCACATCTACAGATCTGCTCTCCATTGTAAAGATGATGATGTTATTTTGGTGGGGTGGGGGAACCCTGAAAAGCGATTAAATATTGTAATGAGGGTTCAACACTTGACATTCTAAACCTATTGTAAAACAAATATCACTTCAAAATCCCTCATTTTCTATGGTCTTGTGAAAAAAGTACTTTACACAGAGAAGATACACATAAAGGCTAACCTTTTCAACAATGATGAGGTCGCCTACTTGTATATTAGAGCTCTTCACCTTCACAGTCCCTGCAAAGGCAAGACAGCAGTGCATTAGAACAGCAGCAGGACGGGGTTTGTGGGTGCTGTGCGATGCTCCTTACCCCCCCTCCTTCCACTTCACTATTCAGGAAAAAAATGGGTAATGTTTCTATCATAAGAATTAGGCAACACTGCCCTGCAGAGACTTACTGAGCCCACTGGTCCCACTGGGTAAAGCAGCGGGTGTCAGGCTGTGAAAAGGGTTGGAAACCTCTCACTTAACAGCTCCAGACCTCAGCCCTGGACGCAGAAGCACCCTGGTCACTCTCTAGCGACAACTCTGAACAAGCCCTTAAACTTCTTTTTTGTACTGCTTAACCCAGGAATTTGAAAATACTTTCAGTGTCAGGCAGAGAACAGAGCAAGAACAGGAAAATTACAGTAGGGAACCATCAACTCCCGACTCCTTTCCCTTAGGTGGTTGAAAATTTAAAGCTCAACTCTCAAGCCAAGACCTGGAAGCCGTAAGTACAATGGGCCCATCTTAAAAACCAGGCTCCTTCCCTTCCGTGCCGCAGCTCTTGTATCTGGCTCAGCTCCACCACCTCTCCTTTGCCCCTCGACGGTCACAGCCTGAACGAGCCCTGCAGAGTAAGGGTCCTACAGAAAACGCGTAAATATTTATTTCTTTGCAGCTGTCAAACATTTCCCAGTTGCTTTAAAACACGGGATTAATTTAACAATTGGCTAGTAATTCCAAATCATTAGCCAGCTCTAGATTTGGCTTCTCAGACTAACCAGTGATTTATAATCAGTTAATTTGAACCCTGCCTCTATGTGTCTGTCTGTTATATTTCAACAAAAGCCTCTTTAATCTGCTGTGATTTGAGTGGAAGTGGGGGAGGCACGTGGAGCTCACCCCGGC
Organism: Charadrius vociferus; assembly: GCF_000708025.1. NCBI lineage: Eukaryota > Metazoa > Chordata > Aves > Charadriiformes > Charadriidae > Charadrius > Charadrius vociferus. The sequence continues at coordinate 1,264,254 of NW_009661368.1, forward strand.
ACGGACAACACTCCTACTGTACCTCGAAATTCATGGGCTAACTGGCCAGATAGCAGCGCAGGGGGGAAGGAGAAGGGGGAAGGGAGGGGGAATAGAAATTAGCACAAAGCACAAAGGTCACTAGGATTTTACTACTGGCAGTCCCTTCATTAGCATCCTTCTCAGGATATGCTTCAGTGTTTCTGCTCCAAATTAACAATGAAAGCCATTCTGGGCTCCCGGCAGCCTGCTGCTTTGGTGACACACTGTGTGCTTAACAACATGCTTCATCACTGCTGCTAATAAATGCAGACTTCCTTACATGCTGTAATTATTCCTACAAATTATAAGCAGTCCTGGCCCATTTCACAAATATCTCAGGTCTTTCATGGATTCTGGGTTTTGCCTTGCGAGTTTTTTAGGGTTTTTTTTTTTTTTTTTTTTTTTTTTTTTTTTAAAAAAAAAAAAGGGGGGGGGTAAACAAAATGAATGCTGGGCTAAAGACATCTCTGCCGGGGCAGGAAGCATACCGGGGATTAAGAGTCCATTACGCAGAGGCTTGAAAAGAAAAGCCACAATCCAAGAGGATCCAAAAAGCATCCCTGGCAGTCTTCTGTATGGGCTATACAAAGTTAGGTACTATGACACTAAAAGGGTCTGACAGATAACATCTCTTCCTCCCCTTTTAATACGGTTATTCACAAAACAACAAAAAGTGCTTTTGAATATTCTCCTGTGCAAAGGAGGAAAAAAAGCCCTGTGTGCTCTCCCCACACAGGCATAGCAATTCCTAAAACACTCTGCAAAAAAGCTCTTGGAAGGAGAGGGGGATTTCTTTAACCATATTTTATGTACTTCTCAAAGATCGCAAGGACTTATTTGGTGACTGTCAGTATAGGAAACACTACCTGCAGGGTTCACGAATGAACAGCAGTTTTGTAGTGCTTTCCTTAATGATGTAAATTCACACTGGAAAAAAAAAATGAACACCTGGACAAAGCTACAATGTGATTATTTCCTACCATTATGCACATAAAAGGCTTTTTGGATCATTATTCTGAAAACAATATCATCTGCTTTAAAATTTTTCCCATGCAAGAAAAATCAAAGCAGCTGGAGCAGATTTGTCTTGTTCAATACCCCCCCCCCAACCTCAGCTGTTTTAAGGCAAAAGAAAGAGAGGACCTTTCTACCCAATACACATTTTTATAACTCCTGTATAAATGAGATGCCCTTTTTAGGTAGCAAAGCTAATTCTGCTTTTCCAGCCATACTCCTGGCCTCTCACGGATGACATCTCTGCAGTATGTACCATATGTCCTGCTAAGAAGGCGCGGGACCAGATGTTTCCTTTGACTCAGGACTCCCATAAAGCAACTTACTTGAATTAGTTTTATTTTGATCTTGGGAATTCTGTAATTCCTATTTCTTTCTGAAAAAGTTTAGGGGAAACTACCTCCTAAACATTAGATGTTTTCTCACGCATGTTTAAGAAACTAGCTAGTAACAAAACTGCTTCATTTCCCAATATTGCTCTGCTGTTAAAGCAGTTTTGTAATAATAAATGACTGTTTTTATAAATGCACCTAGAAGTGCTTCCTCTAAATACCCATAGCTTTATTTAGCATTTACAATACTTCCAGTTTATATTTTCAGAAGTTAATCAGAATACAAATCCGTGACCGACAATTTAAAAAAGCAACTAGCCCTGATCTTTTATTTTTTTAAAAAAAGAATCAATTCTTAATATTTGATTTATATTTGTTTCATTCCTTGCTGTATCCTGATTTATATATTTTTTAAAGACAAAAAAGTGAACAAAATAAAATGCAAACAGTTTGTTCCAACTTCAGCTATGATCTTTGGAATTACCACCAAATCTGCAGCATAAAGCAGATTATTTAAAGTATTAAATGTATTAGCCAGAAGACATGCTTTTTTCTAGCATGTGAGCACTTAAGTCAAGATTTCACAACAGATCTGCAGAGCTTCACTAACATACAGATCAAAACACTTAATTTGGCATTAAAGATGAAGCCAGAGGTTTATTAAAACAAGCCAAATGCATCCGAAAAAAAAAAGAAAAAAACAACAGAGGTTGTTTGGATGTGCTGCACCAAACTTTTGGCTTTTGCAGCCTTATGCTGTATAAACTGTGGAGCAGGACTCAGAGGGTTTGAGAAAATATTGTTTTTATATGGCTGGTAAACGCCAATGATCTGTATCTTAAGTAGCACCCCGCAGTAGGAGGTCTCTTCCCATTTCTTGCTGTGGAGTTTCTCTCCATTATGCAGCGTTACCCTGGGAGGGGGGCTGCAAGAGAAGAAAAACAAACCAAGAATTTGCAAGCACAGTTCTAGCTTTCTATCAAGCAGAAAGTCAGCACACGGCCTTCTGAACACAAGGCAGCTTGTAGGTTTATGAATAGGGGATGGAAATTTGATTATTTTTTATTACAATCCAAACAGCCGTCCTTTAAATGGAGAACTTTCTATTTAAAAAAAAAAAAAAAAAAAAAAAGCTTTCCAGAAGTCTGCTGGTTTCATCATTTTGGAACATAAATGGATCATATCTGTAGAAAGAGAAAAGAGGTTTAGGGTGGAGGTTTTTTGATGTTGTGTAACATTAAGGAAGACAGAAAATACACTACTGTCTGCTCACGCTGCCCTCCAAAAAGGTTAGTCCCTGGAATTCAGCAACCACATTCAAAATAAAATGTGATCCAAAGAGGATTCTCCCTTTATCTCTACAACGCAAACAGCTTAGTGAATCTTAAAAAGCTTAACCAGAAGAGCACATGAAAAAAGTTTCACGTACAGGAGCAAAGCTGCAAGTCCAAAATTTCCTCCCCCCGGGGTGGGGGACCAGGCTGGCGAGTATCCTGGAGCAGGAGAGCTCCGGCCGGCAGCAGGAGGGTGCGAGGAACGGCACACAAAGAGGACATAAGGATCCCAATCCCAGAAAGCACCAAAATCTGTGCTTACTTCTGTCCCTATTCAGAACTGCATGTAAGCATGTGCTTCAGTCTCCCTGACTTCATTCAGGCCTGAGAATATATTTACGTCCCTGGGGTTGTGCTGGGGAGGCCAAGGTTGGAGAGAGGAAAAACTATTCTCCGGCCACCTTAACCACAGCTTAGGGCATATACCCAGGGGAAATAAAAATGGCTCGGAGAAATCTACAGTGCTCCATTTGACCCATTATAGCCAATGTTCAAGAACAGCAGTGCTCAGTGTCGAGCTTTGCCTAATCTCCTCCCCCAAAAATACTGGCTCTAGAGGTGAAACTATTGTGACGTTTAAAAAAAAAAAAAAAAAATTGTAGAGCAAGACTTCAGGCAGCTTTTGTGCATCAGTACCCTTCTGCACTGCCCCTTTCCAGTACAGGGCTGTGCCAATATCCTGAAACACGAACCATGCTACTGAACACACGCCAAAAAAAAAAAAAGCGAAACAGGACTGTTTGTCCAAGGCAAGTTCTACCTGGAGTTTTGTCAGCTACACTGAAAATTAATAGTTAAGATTGGCTGTTCTCAGCTTATTTTGATATTTGCTGCTCTACTTCTAACCTGACGAAGAGCTTCCTTGAAAGCTTGCCTACTTTTTCTAACTGTACTAATAGATACAATAAAACAAACCCAACAGTTTTCCATCCCACAGTCATGGTGGCCTCACAAGGGACTCCTCTGCTCCTAGGTGATTCTCAAGGGTGCTAAGGTTTTAATCAGTGAAAAAGTGGATGTTCTGGTGTCCTGGAAAGCTCAACTACAGAGAGACACTGGATTCAGGGAGAGACTGGAAATTACTTTTCTCCCCAAACCAGAAGTCAAATCATAAGTAATTTTCCTGTGTTTTTCCTACTCTAAACAATACTGTTAGAGAGTCTCACTCCTGTTTCTGCATCAAATTCAGGTTAAATAAAGTGGCTCAAGATTTTCGGCTAGTGCCCAGCTGCCAATCCTCCTTGGTTTCTTTCACAAAATTAGAAAAGTTAAAGGACCTGGGGGGAGGGAAATCATTCATGGGAAACGTAATAGCAATATGAAAAGAACTAAAGGAGAGGTCAGGCCCCTTATAGATCATTGAATAGAATCCAGAAGGCAACTCTTTTATATCTTTAAATAGATGTAGTACACCCCTCTTGGATGAGGCTTTTGTTGGTTGCCAAGCATTTTAAGTGTTGTAGTAAGAACACGTTATTAAAAGGGGATTTAATATTCAGAAACTCAAACTCCCTAGTTCAGAGTTGCCTCATAATTCCCGCCATGTGAAATATATACAGCCTTAAGCAATTACATTTAAAAAGCAGCCTTATTCTTAAAAGTGCAAGTGTTGAAAGCAACATATTTTTACTACACCTAGTTCACTGCATCTTAATTCAGGGGTATAACCCTTTATAACAAAGAAACTAGAAATGTAAAAAAGAAGTTGCTTAAATTCAGTTCATTCCCTTTTTAAAAACAAAACCCTGGCCTCACCATCATTGTCATGGTATTAGGAGTAACTCCATAGTGAGGCAGCGTTCTATTTTTCAAATGAGAATTTAAATGTCTTTGTTAGGTATGGCACAGCTGTAAACAATGGCCAGAGCCAGGGACGAGACACAGCTGAGCTGCAGCCCGGGCTCGCTTACAAACGAGGTCTCCAAACTCCTCACAGTTGGAGAAAAGGGCTAAAGATGATGTATACAAAAATACAAGAGACGATATTGAAAAACTACATCAGTCACTGCTAACAGAAAAACACAAAAGATGTGGTAACGTATCACACGTTATCAGCCTCTTTTCGCAAAGGATGTGCACGATATAATTCTGTCTCGTAGAACACAGAAAAAACTATGAAACTCTAATGGTGTGGCATGTTCAGTGATGGAACACATCGGTATGTCAAGCAAGTCATCTTAATTTTAACACATGCATTCACAAGCTCCTTCGATACACAGAGTACTTGTACTTAACTACAATTTGCGGTACCTGTGTGGAAATGGTCCCCAGTCCTAGACACCAGAACACGGCGTACTTTCACCCTCACTATTTGAATGTACCTCTGCAAAACCATCCTCTGACATTTTCACAGACCCAGGTTTAATTCTTCTACTAAAGTCCTTTTGCAAATTATCTATGTGGATCCTCCTCCCTTTTTTAAGCACACGTTTGTGGTTTCCATTAAAGAATATGAATTGGTAACTTAGAGGAATCCTTCTTACATCTCTCTCTCTTACTGACGGTGAACAAGCACAAAACACATGCAGGGGGAAGACAGATGCACCATTACCCAAACTGGAAGAAAACCAAAGAGAATCCCAAACAACATATCACATCTACTATAGCTCTATTCTTGTTTTCTTCCTATTGTGCTGTTTGCTGAATTTGCCTCTCTCTCCCTCCCTCCATGCAACATTACGCAGTGCTTGTCTCGCATCACAGCTTTGCAGGGAGGAAAACACATTTCCCTTCTGGAAACATCCACAACACAGAGCAATTCAGATCCAGTTTCATTTTCTTTAGTGACTCCAATTCACCAAGAAGAGACAATAACTGGGGAAGAAGTTTTGGCCTACACTGGAATTAGGAGCCAGCAGGGACTAAAAATATCCCATCAGCTACCTGGAAGTCGACCACTGCAGCCAGCACCAGGCAGGGAACTCCCAGCCCACCGCGCAGGCTCCCGCGCCCGAAAACGCACTGACTGCCCACTCCCCACGCCTCAGGTCACCGAGACGATGCTCTGAAGTTATCCGAGGCAATTAACCTCCCCTGAACCCCCACGTTAGCTGTGCGTCTCCCTGGGAAACCCTCAGCACAGCCCAGCATCCACCACAGCCTGGCGAGGAGCCATGCGTAAGAAGCCACCCGGACCCCCGAGGCCTCCGCGGAGGCAGGAGCGGTGGCGTGGCCGCGAAGCCACGTGCCTGCGAGCCCATAACCCCCCTCCCCATTCCTTGAACTCTGCTTCTCTGACTGTCAGCAGCGTTTGATTGAGTTGCAACCCCTGGCGCTGCGGCAGGCGTGCCAGGACGCATGTAACATCTGATCTCCTCCGCGGCCTCTCGGATGACGGTAACAGCAAGAACAAATCCCTAAAAAGGGAGCAAGGGGGGCGGGGGGGAACAGAATGGATGAAAAGGTCAGGAAAAATCACATCTGCCTCTAATAAGAGCAATATTTATCAGTACCAATGCCAACAATCTGCATTTCCTTATTTCCTTATTCTATCTTCTCTCACTAAATCATCATAGTGATATTATGCGCTGCTGCGCAGAACTCCCAATAGCAGACTGACAACAGACTTGTTGCTTAAAAAAACATGGTTGTTTCTCATCTTTACCATGATGCTCCACCAAGTACCTCCCTGAGCAAATCTCTGTAAAGTTTATCTGCAGAGTGTAAACACCACATTTCATCTCACTTCACAGGTAAGTAACCAAGACCAAGAGGGGTTACACAAAACTCCAGGGTAAAACAGGATTCCTCAAATCTCAGTATTCCCTCCACCACAGAGCCAAAGTTAGCTCACCTAATCTGGGAGATTTCTTTATATAGAAATCTATACAGAAATTTATATAACCCCTTTTTAATAGATACAGATATATAATGTATGTGTGTTCATGCGTACGTACATACACACTCAACCTACACAAATAAGCACTCTAAATATATCAGTGTGAACTACTTGCAGCACAATTACACATTTGTCTGATTAGGGTTTCAGTCCTACTTTTCTATGGATGTGAGCAGTCATTTCATTTCCTCTTATCATGAGGAAAATGCCCACATTGCATACTTCACTATATAAAAAAATAAATAAATAATGAAAAATAATGCTTTATGGGGCTTTTAGGCATTTAGGACCACAACCATGGATGATCCCTTCCCCATAACCAACAAATCAAGAAAACAATGACCATTTCTCTTCTAGTTACAAGTGGCATTTGTGTATTTAGCTAGAAATCCCTATGTGCTTTTACAAAATAAAACAAAAAAGCATCAGTTATTTTCACCGTACTTTTCAGCTGTTTGAAGAGTCTTCAGATAATCACCCCAAAATATTCCCACATGTGCCAACTCACTGTGTCATCTCGTATGTCATTCCATCCCCAACACTCTCATTAGCAGCCAGTAATGAACAAAGACCTTCCTTTTCCTGCTTTCTGGCAGCATATAGGCCAAATTCTAATTGCTTACCTGGCACAGGGAAGTCACAACTGCCTATACAAAACCCAGAAAGAGAGATCTGGGTGCATGTATACTTTATTTATAGGACAGGATCTTCTGAAACTAGCATTAGATTCATACAGCAAATGCAATACAGCACACACTCGAGAGAGAATTCAGTGAGATCCAAGCTTTAATACAAACAGAATTTTAGCAGCAATGTCCCAAATTCACTTCTTTCTGGCCTTTACCAGGGATTTTACTGTACTGAAAGTATAAAAGGCAAGAAAAATTTCATTTGCCCCTCCTCAGCTCCCTCAGTAGAGCCATGAATTTTTTACCACCACCATTTCTCAAATGAGTGCACAAGCAGTATCTCAGAAAATCCCTGTGCTTTTTTTTAATCAATTCTCAGTTGGTTTTGTGTCATTTCTTTAGTCAAAAGAATTTATATCCTTGGAGACTTTCAAAACTCAGGTAGAAAAGTTAAACTAGTGTAAGTTTAAAGCAGTTGGACCAGATGTCCCTCTGAACCAAAATTATTCTACAGTACTCTGGGCTGAAGTGCAGCAAAGAAGTTGTTCACAAAGAAAGAGGAGTTTTACTGGGATAAAAGAAAAAAAATATATAGGTACCTATATTTAAGCATTTAAGCACTTGTAACTGGCTCATGCAGTGCATTTAGAGATTTAAGAAGCCCATTCCATGCAACTATTCCTCTTTCTATCCTTTGACAGCACTGGAGTTTCTACTTCAAAACTGATTATTATCGATTTCCTTTGATTGCAGGTGAAACACATGGCTATCAAAAGAAGAGGGCAAATAATTTACAGGAAGGAAAGACTATCCGCACCTTGAGCGAGTGTGAATGAGTGTGTGTGAACATGCCTCAATATATTGATTTTTATAGGCGGGAGGTTTGTGGAGGGGTGTTTCTCAGTTTTTTCATTTGTTTTTTACAATGTGGTTAGACTATGAAGCAGCCTGTTGACCTATCCCAAGGCCACAGGTCAAACTGTTTGGCAGGGGAGCATAATTTGCCGTCATTGCACATATGGCCAGTCATTAAGGTCACTTTTGAAAGGTGCCCTTCGGTCCTTCACTGCAGTTGCCAGGCTGGTCTGGGCTCCCGCAAGCACTGGCCTTTGCGTGATCACCCCCGGAGGCCACAACACCCCCCAACAGCCTCTATGAGCACAGCCTGTGATAAGACACAGCCATGAACAACACACACATCACTTCAGTCCCCATTCATTCTCCCATGTTATTCATGAAGTCCTGCTGCCCTTGCAGTCACCAAAACCCGTGGCAAGAGCTCTGTGCCTGTTACTACCCCACAAATGAACAAGTTGGGGGCACAGTCCTCTCCCATCCTTGCCAAACCTCTACAAAATAAAGCTTAAGGCCAGAAGCATCATCGACACTATGACATGTATGAAGAAGTAAACTAATCAAATGATTTAAGGTGCAAACTTACGCCCTAGAGGAAAGGCAGCAAAAGAAATTTCATCAAAATGAAACTTTCTTGAATAAAAAAAACCTTAAGTTACCTACCAGAGGAACCCAGTATGTGTAAAGTGCACCAAGCCTCATTTCAACGACAAATTGAGAGCAGGCCAAAAGCAAGAAATAAAGGTTGAAGAAATATTTGAACTGGTTAAACAACACCTAAAAAAAAAAAAAAAAGGGGGGGGGGGGAGAGAAAGAAGAGGAGATTAATGGAGTTCGGAAGTTATGCATATTGAACTAACCACCAGAAACATATTTGCATGCTCCTCTAGTGTCTAAATGCTAACTTAGGGCACTCTTAAACTAGTCCTGAACATTCAGGACAGACCCATGTCTGGTTTGCTGCTGCCCTAAGGCATCTGTTGCAAGAGGCTCACCAAGACACAATTCAAACATTAATTATTTCCTCCAGTTCCAGGTTTTGCACCCATCTACTGTAAAACCATTGAAATTGGGGAAAGCATTGGGGTGGGATGATGAAAAGCAACTTTCTTCATCCTTACCCCAGGGAGAAATGTAAAAAAGTTGTATTTCTGATTGTTGATCACATTGCGAGGGTATCTCTGGTCTCTCTTCTCTGGATGGCCAAGCCAAACAGTACGAGGCCTTGGGTCTCTCCTCCCACAGCATCTTAAGCACTCACAACACCTATAGAAAGAAGATTAATTAACAAATGAGTTAGTTTTTAACATATATCTATGACTCACACACACCCCAGACCCTCTCCGCCAGCCAGGCAGAACAGCTGAGCATCACTTCATCTGTCACTCACCACCTCTCATCTCTCAATTATCCACTGTACTACGAGCATCTTAAAACCCAGAGCTTGACTTTCTACCAAATACAGACACTCCACCTGCTACAGCCACTGCAGACCTGCCTTGCAGTCTACCCAGCTGCGGGGAAACATCTCATACGGTGTTAGAGCTGTAACTATATCACACAACCATGTGCTCAAAGCTGGGCAGGCCAGCAGCAGTGCTAGAAACGTGCCTGCAGCAACGAGGGCTGGGGAGGCTTCTCCCTTTGCTGTAAAGAAAACAACACATGGAGAAGCGTGGACCAAGCTCATCGCTACACTGAGTCAGTGTTGGCTGCTGGGAGAGCTTCAGGGAGCAGTGAGGTGTGGGGTACAGGAAGAAAGGTGCCCCCGCACTGATCTGGGACTGCAGGTTTTATGCCAGAAAGCTCCCACAAAAAATAAAAAAAAAAAAACAACAAACAACACACACCAAAAACCAGTTACAAGTGCTTTCTATTACTTCTTCTGTTTCCTTGTTGGTGTATGGGAACTCCCGCAAAAGGGGGCTTTCTTTAGGACCAACTGTCCTAAAGAAAAGAGATGGAGATGGACAGAGGTTCTGCTCCTTCCCTGCAACCCCAATGTCATAGAAATTTATACCTTTTTTAACTGATGGATTTAATATTTGCATATTTAAATTTTTGCACTTCAAAAGAGTCTTGCCAAGGAATAATAATGTATAATCCTCTAAAAATGAAACCTTAAGAGGAATCTGAAAATAGATACTAAATGATTAGTGATTTTATTTTTACACAGTATTACAGTCATTAGCTCTGTTTATGCTAACAGCAAATTGTATGTTAACTACTAATGAGTAATACACATTCTCACTAAGAACATGTGCTGTATATCCAGCCACCCAGTCTCAGCTGGTTCCTTTAGCTGTAGTAATCCGTGTTTTCAGCTCTTCAGCACCACCGCAGAGGCTGCGAGTTTGGGCAGCCCAGACCAACGCCTGGACCCAGCACCACAAACCTGAGCTGCCAGAGAAACGGCTGCAGGGATTTAAGCTCATCCTATTTTCAGTCAGGTTAGTCCAATATAACCTTTGATGTAATTTCTTTTTCTCCTGTATTTTTGTCTACTTTGTCAGCAGTATCAGTTCTGGTGCCATTAAACATTGCCATGTTTCAGTTATCCAGCACCACAATTACTTTTTATACCTTGCAATGCCAGTTTTCCAAAAACTGTCCAAGATAAATAAAATATGAACACATCACCATGATGATTTTTTAACTTTTCCAACTCAGGCTTACATTAAAGCCATTTATTTAACATCACTTCTGGCCTTTGCTAGAAGTGACATGGGAATTCAGGAAAGCCACACCAACTTCACTAAAACAGACAGGGTCCCTAAAGGGTTCTCTCCTCTCTGTGGGGGGGACATCTGAAGGGCAGAGCAGGAGACGTGAGCTCAGGGAGGGCTCCGAGCGCGTGGTGGGACCACTGACGCATCCCACCGATGCATCCCACCTCCCTCCCCTCGGCAGCCCTGGCTCGGCCGGTGCCCCCACCTCTCCCCACTGCTGTCGGGGAGCGCTGGACTCACCAGAGCCAATAAAGAAACCCCAGTGATAGTACATCGTGCCTATATTTGATATTATCCAGGCTAAAAATCTCCTCCCGCCCACAATGGGTGCCATACACAACAAAACCGTGTTCCCTCTTTTGGAAACCATTGCCCTGCCTACAAACCTCAGGCTAGAAGCTGCTTGTCTCAATTAAAAGACCCCAGGATGAGGTGAGAGGAAACACTTACTCTCTAGAAAAACATGGAGGATTAACATGTAATTCATGAAGCAACAGTAACGGCAGAGAACCGCCATTTTCCCTCCACAGGCTGGGGGCCGCCCACTGCGGCCTGCAGGCCGGCCGCCATCAACACCAGGCGCCTGACAGGACCTTCGCCACTGCAGCCAGCCGAAACGGGCTGGAGGGAATAAAACCTTCCGCTGCTGGATGTCACCCATCCTTAACCGAAGCAATGAATTGCACAGAGCGTCGGTTACTTTGTGGGAGATGCAAGGACTTATCAGCGATCCCTCTTGTACCTTGAAAAAGCCTCTCTGTTCAGAACTGCAGCAGTGTACCCTCCGCAAACCCCCAAAGGGTCATTTTTCTGTTGTCACTGCTTCTTACTGAAAGCCAATCTCTTGTCAATCCCCCTTGTTCCTTTAAAAACAGCCCTATTGAATTTCATTGACATTTGGGAAAGCCAGTATCAGCCAGATTGATAACCAAAGGCTTCAGAGCTCTTACAAACATCTTTCCTGAAACCACCGCTAAGATCTACTCCTGAATCATGGCATTCTGCTGCAAAAGTTCAGTTAAATACACACCTAACCGAAATAAGTAACTATTTAAGGAAGTACACAAAGCACTGGGCCCTTGAAGGCACTGCCTCACCAGAAGACACGTGCAGCACGATGAACAGAGTTTACCACTCACCACGCAGAGGGTGGTTTTCCCCAAAGATACCATGTTTTATGCCCTGCTGGATGCAAACAAACAGAAAGACATGTTACCAGTTAAGTCAGTTCCTTCAGTATATAAGAGGAATAAAAATCAACTTTGCTTCCAGGAGTAAAGAAAAGGCGTCGCTGTGGGATTCAGTGCTACGTGCCCAGGCATAAACTTCACAAGGCTGACTTGCAAGATAATTTCTCACAAGCTTTTAAAACTGGACAGAAGGATTTTTGCATAATCAAATTACTTTCACGCTATTCTATTTGATGAAGAGTGGCAGGTGAGCCCTGAAAAGGTGGGTTTTCCCTAGTCTGTACTCAAGAACAATCAAAGCTGTAAGCGTGCAGGTGCCAACCAAACACAGGAGAGAAAGCTTTCTCGCTCAAAGCCACTTTCAGACCGAAATGCTGACAAGATAGCATGGGTAGTGAAGGAACATGAAATCACAAATTTTGGATGGTGCCAAATAGTCTCTTACCAGCTTCATGCAAGTCAAGCTCTCCGTTTCAAAACCAGAGTACGTGTAAGGTCCCCCAATTTCCATAATAATTCCACTGCTTCCACCAATACATATTTATCACTGACCACGTAGATGTTAGCTTTATCAAAGCCTCGGTAGTTGTCAACTCTGACTTGCAAACAGTTCAGTTGCTGAAGAGGAAATTAGGAGAATGCAGGAAGATCTGACAGGAAAACACAGTGGGTAATGCAAACTGCTCAAAACTCTGATAGCAACGCACACCTAGATCAAATGACTGGAATAAAATAACTGGAGATGCTGCCCTGTTCAAGCATTTACAAGAGGCACCTGACTTCCTACAGCCTTGCAGCCCCACTACTGCCATCTCTGCTTGCCTTTAGACAGGGACCTTGCCCGTTATGCTACATTGGTAATATTTCTAAGACAAAGGACTTCCATCTTTGACTATTCCCTACGTAGTACTATAAAACCACAATTAAGTACTCTAAAAGTAACCCACTTCAAAAAGTTACCCTTGCCCCTGAAACTATCAATTTTTGTCAAATCTACAAACTTCTTTTTTTTCTTGTTAAGAAAAACTAACTAGTAGATCTTTCTTCCCCACACAGCTGTGTATAATACCCGCATCTGAAAGGCAGTTACCAATGTGAGACAAACAGTAAAGCTGGTGTTAAACACTCAAATTCATAAACTCTACTTCAGAAGTATATTAGCTTGATATCTTTCAATTGCAGTTTTCTTTTGTGTTTGCAGATGAAGATCTCAGACAAATAGTCACTTGTATCCCAAATATATTTTAATGGAAAACAGTGCAAATGGTGGTTTAGATATGTTTGGGGTTGGGGGGGGAGAGTGTTTTTCCTTCTTTCACAAAGAAAAAAAAAAATAATAATCACACATGAGTAGCCTTGATTCTGTGTTTTAATGACTGTGAATCCAGAATGATCTCTATGATAAAGCTCCAAATAAGAGGCTTCGTCCAAGGGAGCAAACCTGGTGTCCATACACCCCATATCATCACAATGTGCTCCCCGGTTAGAGAGTGTCAGTCAGTCCCTGTAATCAGACATCTGAAACCAGTTACCTTTGTTTATTTTTTAGGCTGGGCCTCTTCCAGGGATTGTACTCAACAGCAAAAATACCTACACACCTATATCATAATATTTACAATAGGATAAGACTCAAAGAGGGTACTACTTGGTACTCTCTATTAGTTTAATAGAGGGTACGTAGTACCCTTATTAGTTTAATAAATATTTTAATTTAACTTTTTTTTGGTACAAAGTAACATTCACTGATATGGTCCAAAGAACTTTCCAAATATCTGGGCAGATCTTCAAATCAATACCTAAATCTCCAAAGCAGACTTCCAGACATTTTAATAAGTTCAATGACTTATCAGCATTTTTTCACAAGTGTACAAGAAAATGGCAAATGAACCCCACAAAGCAAGCAGAATGTTTTACCTTAAGAAGAGTGTGCTCTGCCCAACTGTTTACGTATAATTATATTGGTTTTAGTCTTTTCCAAATTACTATGAATTCACTACTCTGAACACTTAACTCCTAGCACTGCTAAACTGCTTACACTTGTGCTTTTCTAAAGGAGATGGCAGCCCCCAATACTGACAGCACCTACAAAGGCAGGGAAGTGGAAGGCAATTGCATAGACGTGAAATTACCCAAAATTTAGCTTACGTTCTGTAATTAAAGCCATGACCTCTTGTAGCCTTCCCACCACAAAGGCACTTGCTGCTGTAAGAATCTGAATTTACAAATGCTGTGTTACTATCAGGTTTGTGAATCAATCTAAAAATAACGCAGTTCCAAGTATAAGCAAGAAAGGGGATGGGAGAATCTGCTGTATAAAAATAACAGTTTTGTGAAATTCCTGCCTGGCTGGAGTCACAGTTTTCACAACCTCCGGAATTACAGGGAAAGCAAACTGAAAACCTAATTAGACAAACAAAAGAAAAACTTCCTGCCTAGCAAGTTTTTGAAAGCGATTATCAGTAGTATCAATGCTCTAGTAACGAACATGCAGCATTTCTACTAAGAAGTCTCCTACACAGATAACCTTTTAGCACGAGGTTTCCATGCTACATAGAGGAATTCACAAAAAAAAAAAAAAAAGTCCAACCATGAACGCAATACTACAACCAGCAAACCAGCAATAACACAGTCTCACGTTGCGACACTTTAACTGGGGAGGTTTATCAGCGCTCAGGAATCCCATGATGTCATTGCCTGGAAGCCTCCTCCAGAGCCTGGAGTGCTCAGCAAGGAACCCAGGCACCAGCAGCTGAAAATCCTGAAAAATCAGTAAATGCTGATTTTTATCCCATATACATTCAAAGATTCCCGAAGAGTTTTTGTTCTGAGGACACCTAGTCAAGCCCAGTGCTGGCATTTCACGCTCACCTACCCTGTGACCTTGTTTTTCCCTCTTGTCCCACGAACCACCAAGCACGCTGCCTGTGCTTTGCCAGGTGGGCACAGAGCACAAGCCCCCAGTCCCAACCCCAGGCTAGCGGGAATGTTAAGCTGCAACGGTTATCTCTGCACACTAATTGCGCAAGTGCCAGCCCATGGCTTGTTGAAATAAGTTAGAAAATGAGCTTTTGGTAAGAACACAGACATTTCTCAAGCACAGAACCACATGCTCATTCTTGGCATTGCACATTGCTCATCTAGGCAGATGTTTATCACTCCCCTCCCCAAAGATATGCAATTGTCATTTTTAATTTTTTTAAAACTTTTCAATGATGTCTTAAACTTCATTAAGGAAGAATACATTACTAAGCTCATTAGTTCTGCTTTAAAATCCTCTACATGACATCTGTGATCCTTACAAAGTGCTTTACACAACCAGGTGCGGCTGCAATGGCAGACTGTGTTTTAACAGACCACTGTCAGGTTTCATTAACCTACCCGGGCCACGTGCAGATGGGACAGTTTCCCTACCTCAACCCTTTCTGTCTTACATGTGCCGATGTTGCAATGTGAGTAAACACGGGTCCCCACAGGCACTTTCATTACTGCACCAGGCTGTGTTGGCACAACACATGGTGCGACACCGGTGAAAGCCCAGCACTCGCCGGCACTGCACGGCTGCTGCGCAATCACAGGAGCCAAAGCAAAAGGCCCCAAAGCTGCCAAGGACTTGTACCACGGGGAGAGACAGCCACCCTTAAGGTGCAAAGTCCCGGGCTGTGCTGCTAAATATCCAATTTGGGATGCCCACATGCTGGTATGACAAAACACAACTCATACCACGGTAAAAGGGAAAGAAGACACAGAAAGATGGGTGGTGAACCTAGCAAGGAACGTTTCGGACAGTCTCCTTCTCCGTTTTTTCTCCTCTGGACACTGAATAATCTTAACGCCCAAAAAAACATTCTGACAAATTCATTCAGTCAGGTACCAGAAACAAAGTACTCTGAGCACATACAAACAAGTACACAAATGTGTTTTCAGATTATCCTGGTGCTCATTAAATAAGAAGTCCTTTTGACTGGGGATACCAGCTTTTTGCAGTTAATTTACCTGTTCCTCCCTGACAAAATTTCACAGGTATCACACAGATCTACTCTTTCTTTGGACTCCATACTTATTTTCAGGTATCAAGCTTAAAGACCTGGATGATGAGGAAAGGGGCTGCTCAGACCATCACATCACTCCGAAGGTTTCTGCTCAGGGGAAGGTCAGTGGCACTGGAGGAAGTTGGCTGTTTCTGGCAGGAGAGAACTATTGGCATTATTAGGAATAATAAAATACTTTCCATAGGGAAATCAGAAGACTAAGTCCTTGAGAGGGAAAAAAAGATTGTCTAGAAAAACAGCTC
>NW_009661368.1:1280545-1283939 GCF_000708025.1 Charadrius vociferus
ACAAAGTCACAGAAGCGCGAGCAGTTTTCTACAAAAGGTTAGGAATACACATTCCCAAATATTTCTCCTTCTCCATTTTGCAACTGAAGCACTGAAGAACAGCATTGCAATAGCCTCTGAAGTATAGTAAACTAGCAAGTCACTGTGCACCATGAACTTTTAAAAATTATTATCTTACAGAGAGAACATGAAAAATATATGAAGACAGCTTATATGAGGAAGCTTATACAGCATCGTGTTATTCAGGTTTTAAATAATAACTTGGCAAAAATAATAATAAAAACCAAACTCACAAATCCCTAAATAAAATCACAACCAGTCAAAAGCACCACCTTAAGTGTGAACTGTATCCGAAAATTTGAGTCCTGTAAGTGATGTGGCCCTTAATCTGCATAGGGATCTACATGAATAGGGAGGTGGTGAAGAGCACAAAGGTCTACTGTGTCCTTCACTTGGGAGGATATTTGTTTACAAAAACGCATTCTCAGTGATGATGTAAGAAGCACTAATATGACAGATTGACTGCCAGATGCCAGATGAACAGCCATTACCAAGAAGCAGTTTTTATTTATAAATGCAGCATGTTTGACGGAGAAGTTTTTAAGAGAGCAAATGAAAAAGTGCTTTCATAAGCATTTTTCATGTGAAACAAACCTAACAGAAAAGAAGTGTCACATTTGTCTAACAGTGGGGTAGTATTTGTCAAATTAGTGCTGAAGTTAATCAACATATTTAACCACTTCTACAACAAGCACATTTCTCAGATGATGTTTCCATGCTTCTCACAGGCTGCGCTGTTAAGTCCCTGGCACCTTTAACATACAAACCAGCCTTCCACGTTTTATTTTTTTAAAAGCATATGAAGAATTTTGCATTGATTAAAAAACCCCACCAGAGCCATGCACAACCACCTAACCTTTTTATACACCTCCACAGTATCCAAACACTCCCCTGTGTCAGACGGTGTGACAGCGCAGCTGGGGGGGGCTCGGGAGGGGGCTCAGAGGGCTGCCATCCCTGCAGCCCACCCGCCAAGGGCCACCGCGTGGACCAGACTGGCTGTGGGAAACCAGCCCAGCTCTGCACGAGCCGAGGCACACCCCCACGCAAGCAGACGGAGGGCAGGAGCTCCCATCTCTCTCTGTTGACTTTGAAATGGAATTTGCCATTTTAAATAGAGCCAAAGAGTACACACACACACACACACAATGGAATGGCTGCATGAAATATTACTGTAAAGCTCCTCCTTCCCCGTCTCATTCCCCATTTTTCCCCCCACGTTTCTGGATCAAGGCCTTTCTACATTGCGGAGGCAGCAGGAGCACAGCAGTTTCCTGGTTCCAGAAAAATGCCTTGCAGGATTGTGGACTGAGACCATAAGCTATTTAGGGAAAAACTTGTGTCATGCACTAAACGGAGCATCTGGGGTGCTTCAGGAACTTGCAGCTCCCTTCCCAGCACAGCTCAGCCCCTGGGAAGCTCAGCCTCACTTGCCATCCCACCAACAGTCCCGCTCCAGCTAATGCTATCCTTCCCTCCTAATTGGCACATATCTCATAGTGGTTTTCAGAGCGCTGCAGAGCATTTGGAAGAATATGGCTGAATTCAAGGCACACAGCTGCAGAATTTAGAGCTTAGCCTTTGATTGCAGCAAGGAAGACCCACATTAAAGTTATGCTCAGGAACAGATAACCACTTCTCCCACTGGTTTATTAAGCACGTGGTTTCTCTTCGACACAGATCTCAGCTGCCAGTACCATCATTCATCTCCACAAGGCTACTGTGCGAGTTCCTCCCTGGCTTCTCTTCAAAGCACACCAGAGGCCGAGGCTATCACGAAAGCCTTGCATAGGTGACACCTGCCCTTTGCTGCCTATAGGAGAATTATGCATTTCTCACTTTTTTGTTAACATACATGAAGATTTCTATGAAATCATTCAGTACACGAACAGAAAACTGCTCCCCACTCCGGAAGACCACACTGACAAAAACCCCTGTCTGAGAACTTGCCCCCACTGGTGCGAGGAAACCCCCACAGTAGAAACTGCCGTCAGGGCTATGCTAAGGTGAAGTCTTTCAAGACTTGCTTAGCCCTGGGTTTTCATATGTACCAAGGAAGATGATGTGGAAGTCCTTTTGTTTGGGCTTTTCTCAGAGGGAACAGAAGAAAGGTGGTCTTGATTATGGCTTAGGATTCCCAGTACTCCACTCTGGATGTGACACCTGAGACCCTCCCTGACTTGCCAGCTGATTTTGCCTTTGGTTTATAATACTGTTTTGGATTTGATGGACTTCAATGATTTGTTATCCACACTATTATTTGATCGAATTACTAACATTACAGGCTACTTATCAGTAAAACAAAAGTTCCCAATATATGATAAGTCCCATCCCCAGAGTTACCGCACCAAATGTAAACCCTAAATCCAAGTTATTCAAACTGCTATTGAGAAAAATCTTAAGCAATCTCCCTTCACAACTTCTTGCTGCCAAAATTTCTTGCTAACACAGGAAACATCATCTCCATGACTGCTAATCGCGTAGAGTCCACAACCAACAAACCATAGCTTAGGTTAGATGAGGGCAACTTCTGTTAGACACTACTAACCACGTCATAATACCCAAGAGGGTCTTGGCGGAGCTTAGAGAACTCTAGGAAAAGAAATCATTCAAGAAGCTTTGAGAAATTTCTCGGGCATCCACCTCTCCCTGACCCCTTTCCATCACGTCACCGAATTTAATGCCATGGTGGCTGCACCTTGTGGAACTCGCCCCGTGATGCATGTTGCACAAGCGCTGGGGAATTACTTGCTGCATCACACACACCTCCCAGCTCAGTATCAACTGGCATGAATATTGCTACATCTGTTATTAGAAACAATGTTGTTAATAAGGAATAATTCTAATAATGAATAAGCTATGTAGAACAATTCCAGTTACAGGAATCTGAATCAAAACTGTCAACCAAAACCATAACAAACGAGGGGAAAGCTATCGATTTCCTCTTAACCATGAGGATGTCCTTTGATGTTTTGGTTTGTTTTGCTGCTATCACTCACCACATTTTAAAAAACAAAATACCCAGGGACAAAAGAAGCGCTGCAATAATGTCCAGCCAGGCACCTCGGAGAGCCGGGCCGCCCCACTGCGCACAAACCACCCTGCCTGGACAGCCATGCAATTTCCTCCCAAAATAGTATTAAAAAAATCTTTTTTTTTTTTTTCTTTATTTAACTTTCCGCATGGGAATAGCGGTATAAATATATACAGGCACATCTTCTGTAGGAAAACACCCCACGCTCAGGATCTGCCCAGCGCCCAGGGATACTCCATGGGTTTAGCTGACAGAGTTAAGCAGACCCCGCTGCGCCCGGAGACCGCCGCCGCGGGCCGG
>NW_009661368.1:1284830-1307676 GCF_000708025.1 Charadrius vociferus
GTCCCCCCGGCACCTGCTCTGCCTTTAATCCCGCACCCGGGGCGCCGGGCCGGGTCCGTCCGCTGCCTCCCCGCACCCCAGCCGGCCCCGGCCCCGCGCATCCCGGCTTCATCTCCCCCAGCCCCGGGGGGCTCCGCACTGCCGTACCGGCTCCGTTGGCCTTCTGCACCCACCGCAGCCCCTGTGTCCTCTGCCTTTTGCAGCCAGCACGGAGGTGCGAGTTATCTCCCCTTCTTTATACCGAACCCCCACCCACGGTACAGGGCTGTTGCTCACATCCTTCTTGCTCGGTGACCTTCACCCACTCCTGGCAATGCTCATTTCTGGATTCCAATTCAGATTCCCTCTGCAAATTTAGGCACAAATTGCTTCAACATTTCTGTTCTGTTTGACTTAAAGCTTTTCTTTACAATTACAGTGACTAAATCTTCATTAAAACCAAGTATACAAATCAGATTCCAATAAAGCAGTGGGCTACTGAAGCTGAGATACGTGCTTGGCCTGATAAACTTCATGTTTTATCAGCCAGGGTTCCTGGATGCCACCATAGTCTTTCCCACCGGTTGCTTCGTATTCCTGTCCCAGCTGAGCTCTGCCCATGTGTCTTTGACACCTGTTCTGTCTTCTCCATCCACTCATCTTGCTTCTCTCCAACTCTTCTACCTCCATTGCATTTTCTCCTGCCATCTCCATATCTTCCTTTCCTTCTTTGCCATAAACAAGAAAGCAAAGGAATCCTTTAAGAACTGCACATCCTGCTCACCTGCAGCCTGTGTACCTTTCATGCTGTTGACCTTATTCTTCATTCAAACAGGAAAAACAAAATTGCCAGTGGCAAAGACGTATTTCATAGGGTGGATTAAAAGCTGGTACTGCAATGTCCTATTGAAATGAAGTACACTTTACTAGTGATACTATCATGAAAAAAATTGGTCAAGGCAAATATTCATGACTAACACATCCTTCTTAAAATGTGGAATGTTTAATTACATCTAGAAAACCACAAATAGGGAAGTTTAACAGGGTTAATGGTATCTGGTCAGACACCAGAAACTGCGATGACAGCCTGGTGGAAGCTTCGTTAAAGTTGGTGTAGAAAACCAACAAGTGATTGAGAAAATGTCAGTAACAGTAACAAAGAAAAAATCACTTCAGATCATGTTACTAGTTAGATGATGGCCCCATGTCAGTGTGTCACCGTTGGTAGATGGGGATCCAGCCCCCACCTTTCCAAATCTCTTCCTCCCACTTCGCCGTTCCCCTGCAATGCTCTGCTCTCTGTGTGACTGTGCTCTCCGTCAGCTCTGCAAAAGGACTGGTTTTACAAAAAATATCTATCTGGGAGAGTTGTTTTATTTATTTATTTCAATCAAATCCCATTAGGAGCCAGATGCCAAGCGCAGCCTGGGAACAGCCAAGCAACACCAGCGAGAGCACTGCAGCCTCAGGAGGGCACAGCCTTGGACCAGAAGCATCTTCAGCAGAGTTTGCCCAGAGGGGAATCGTAACACGGGTGTTGGGCATTTTCTGTAACCAAAGCCTTCCCTGCACTGAGCAGTAGCTGTGACCATGGCTGCTGTGGGCAGGTGTCTGTGGGTGCTGACAGTAGCCAGCCGACAAGGTGACCGTTTCAGTGAGAGTGCTGTAGCCACTATGGGCATTGCCATTACCAATTTGCTGCTGCCATGTGCATAGCCACACCAGCGAGGGCAGCAGACCCGCTGCAGGCTGTCATTCGTGCCAGCATAGCTTCTTCCTGTTTGAAACCACCAAGATTTACACGGGTGCAGCGATACAGATGGAGGAAATGCCCAGTGCAGATAAAGATCGGATGAAATAGTCAGACCTACGCATCTTACACTGCAGTCCCGGTCACCACAAAATCTGAACCACTCTCTAGTGCACGGCCAGCTTATTTCTCATCCCTTTGCAAACACTCTGCAAAATCCTTCATTTAACAAATAACCTGCTTGGAAATGTTCCGTAAGCAGAGACTCACCGTGCCGACTTATGTGCAGCCGTATTTCCACCACTTACAATGGGTGCCTCATGTAGTAGTTGTAGCTGCTCCCTAACGCTGCCTGCTGTCCCGGGCTGCCAGATCCTGTCTGCCTGCAGAGTCAATCTAGAAGCTCGTGGTTCTGCAGAACTAAAATAGCGCCATCACAACGACCAAGAGCAGAGAAGAGTGGGTAACCCCGAGCGTAAGTTCAAAATCATCATTTGTTTTAACATACTAAAAGGTAGCACATACCAAACTGACTGCTTTTTCAGGATAAGGGATGTTTGCGTAGATCTTAAAACGAGCTCAAGGTAATCTTAAGTAAGAGTTAGTACTTTCCCAGTGAAAAATGTAGACTATTAAAAAAAGAAAAACAAAGAATATATGTAAAAAAAGAAAAGCAAAGAATAGGGAGTCACATCGGAGTCTCTGGGTAGCTCTCTTTTCCTTCCTGCCCTCACTGCGTTCTAGCTCAAGTTACACTATGGATTACACCAGCACAAAAACTGCAATTGTCATTTAATTTTTTTTCTTTGCAGTTGAAGCAGAGTCATCCCGACATTTTGTAATGAGGCCATTTCAGCAACATAATTAGTAGTTACACCAGTTTCAGGCACCAGTACTGAGAATGTTTAGGCAGATATTTTCAATGCCAGCCTAACTAGGGCAGTCTTATTACAAAAACTGTTTGTAGAACTGACTTTTAGACTGTATTTCAATTTAATAATACCATGTTTTAATTTCTTGCTTCTCAATCTACTGTTCTTATCCACTCACGGGAACAATTGAAGTAGAAACAGAAATCCCTTCTCCTCCCACAAACATTTCAGCTCATGAAACATATTTGCTCCATTTTTTCTCATATTCAACTGCAGATATTTTTTTTTTAAATGAGAGAAAAGATATGATGATAGAATTCACTTGAAATGATAATTTAACGAAAGGAGCAACTGAAGAACCTAAACAGGATGTTGTACTTGACCATATCTGTCACAAGTGATAACACCATTGCCACAAAACCACTGGCCCGATGCTGTAACTGGCTGAAATTATAATCCCAGCCTCGAGGCTCAATCTGTAATTAAAATAAAACTTATCAAATGTCACTGTTATTTACTTTGAGGTGGAAGTAGTACCGGATTTTAAAACAGCCAACATTCTTTTAAGCACCACATTTTGGCCTTTGGTATCTTTGTGTTTCAAACAGAAATCAACGACATCCCTCCTTTGTATGGAGCAGCTAAACTTCCTTCACATCGTCATATGATGACTCTCAATTCTAGTAATCCTAAAAGAGGAGCAAAGGGATGCACAGCCAGGTTTACATGGATCTGCATAAACAGGGATAATGAATTTGGCAAACGGTGACAGAAATCAAGCAATAGAGATACTGCAGC
This sequence comes from Charadrius vociferus, assembly GCF_000708025.1. Taxonomy (NCBI): domain Eukaryota; kingdom Metazoa; phylum Chordata; class Aves; order Charadriiformes; family Charadriidae; genus Charadrius; species Charadrius vociferus. The sequence continues at coordinate 1,288,230 of NW_009661368.1, forward strand.
CTGCGGACTTAGTCCCACAGCATCTGAAGATTCGAACAAACTTTCAAAGCCTCCCTCACAGGCACTCTAATTGGCTGTCTTGCATTGTAACACTTTTGATTTTTAGTTAGAAAATTGCTGTGAAAGATTTAGACTAGGCTGTAGCCCAATGTGCGAAGCCCACTTCTTGACATATTTCTTGCATACCATTAGTTTTGCTATAAAGATTTTACGTGTGATCTCACCATTCACAGCAGGTATGCGCTCTCCTGATTTCCAAGCCTTTGATTTTCGTTTGCCTGTTGAGAAGGAATGCCCAAAGGAAAACCTCCAGCCTCAGACTGAGAAGTTAGATTTGTTAAATCAAGTGATATAAAACCTGTTTTTGTTTTTCTGATGTCACTGGCTTGTTCTTCTGATGCTCCATTTTTGTAAGCACAGAACTTGAGGCTCACAAAGGAGCCCTGAAAGCTTCAGAATTCATACTACACAACGACTAATTAAAAGGAGCTGATTTGTTTTCCGTCATTTTAAATCATTATGTACGGGTTTTTTCTGCCAGGACTTTTTTTTTGCCCAGATGATTACATTAACAGCACAGCAAGCAGACTTTTATTCCTCTCCCCACTCTGTCCCCCCCAAATCATTTTTCATAGAACCAATTCTGGACCACTTGGCCTTCCCTGAGGCTCTCCTGCAGGGAGAGTTTATCGGATGCGGTCAGTGGTTTTATCACTACACATTATAGATCCCTTTTCAAAACCAGGAATTGTTTATCGGCAAGTCCAAGGTTGAGCCCCAGTTTTTGATGCAAAGGGTTCTACAAAACTAGCAGATTGTTAATTGGAATGATATAATGCCTTTTCCCAGAGCAGGCAGCACAAGCACGCTTGTCTTGCAAGTAGGATTATGTTTTATGCACTGAAGGGTCCTGAGTCTCTCGTGGTCTGCCATTCCAGTTTGGAAGACAAGTGGAAGTTCAATCTGGCAAAGCGCAGCCCGTGGACTGGCTGGCAGCATGCGCCCAGATCAAACCAGAAATTTCTGTGTCCATGAGCCTTTACCGTAGCGGTTCCCAGTATTTTGGAAGGAAGCCTTCCTGCTTTATCTTTTTTGCCTTTCTCCCCTAGTTCTCCAGTGCAGCTCTGTTCCAGAACACTGCCACCCCCTCGTCCCCACGAGGCCCCCTCCTCTCCGCCTGTGACACCAGCTTCTCACCCACAGGTGGGTGATGCCTTCCAATGTGTTTCACTGATCCTCAAATGCATCCAGGTCTCTAAGCTCCGCTGATTAAAGAACACGTAAATAAACTGTATTTTGGGGGTGTGCCTATATTCCTCCAAGGAGCAAGTCCTCGTGCCAGTTTCCCACTCAAACAATGGAGGGTGGTTTTGACAATGCACTTGCAAATTATACTCATTGCCTGTGTAGCACAATATGCTATAAATTTTCTTCCATTTTAGTTGTTCTACTAAATAAATAATTGTTTTATGCATAAGACTCCAGTGTTTTTGTCTGAGGAACACTGGAGGAGGTAAGAATAATAATATTCTGTTTGACTTTTTATATGCTGGAAGATTAATTCAATTTAGGAACTACATTTGGTTTTGCTTACTTTGTTTATTTATTCCCCCCCACCCCCCCCAAATGAGAGTATAAAATTATAGATAATTCTGACATCTAAGGAGATGGCTCAGACTATAGGTATGTAACTGGTTCCACAAAATGTTTATGATTCCACAGGCAATTCAAGTTGTGACATTATTATTTGTACCTGTCATTATCTGATTTCATAAGTGCATGTTTTACAAATACCAGCGTGCACCTTCTTTGTCTGAAAATGTAGCCCATTGCACACAGTATTTAAAGCTTTGTTTCAGAGCCGTGTTTGCAGCTGCACCATTTGTAAGGAAGACGAGCGCGCAGGAGCAGGGATTTGGTTGCTAAGGGCTTGAAAACTTGCAGTCAGGCAGTAACCGTGCAGCAGGCAGCCTCGTACGCCGCCTTATTTCCTCATGCTACTGACTCACTCCCACAAATGACAAGGAAAGAGGTGGGTTTGGTGCGGTGAAACATCCCTCTTCCTCAAGGCAGTACTGAAACAGGCTCGGACGACGACATTCAATCCCTCAAAATAAGAGCAAACGTGCCAACGCTGCCCGTTCCAGGGGCTTCGCGGCCACACGCGTGCAGAGTCATTACTAGGAAGGAGCATTTCAGTAAGAGAAATGCAAACATGAACTGGGATGCCGAAGCAAGAATCTTTAGCAATGTGGCATCATTGTACATGTGCCATAAGCCTACACAAGATGCATTCATCTTTTACATTTATCTTTTAAACATCTGAACTCAGACAGGACTACTGCAATTAATTGGGAAGTTAAACACTACCAGATTATAATGCACTGTTAACACCTGCATCTCTGATCTGCACGGATGGCTTTGATATTATTTTTTCTTTTGACAAGTGGGCGATAGCGGATATCCTTTAAGCCTATATTTAATGAAGCCCTCCATAAATCCATCAACACTTGCTAAGGGAAACTACAATAAAGCTCATACTGCCATAGGCTCTGTTATCGAGAGAACCTTTGGCATTCTCATAATGAAGTTTCAGAGCAGATACTTTTCATGCTGATCTGAGGAAATGTACTATTTGTATAGGATCTTTTTCTTCTTTGCACAATTATATGTTGTGGATCAAGATGAACACAACCCTTCAATCCCTGATTTTCAAAACAATGATAGTCAAACTGTCGTTCATCTAGGATGGCTGTCAAATATAAGAAACAAAGAAAGAAAAAGGTGCAGCTTCCTAGACAAATGAACTCACGTTTTTATTTTGTTAGCTCTTGAAATGATTTTGCTATTAGCTGTAACTGTTTTACAAATTCTTACCACATTGATCTTTGCTTCTGTGTTACACATCCTATGGGTGTGATAAAAAAAATGCAAAGCTATAAACTGAGAATAAATTGCTATTGTTTACACATTTTATATTTGCAAATTTTACAAAAAAACCAACCCCTACATAAAGTGGTTATTTTTTCAGTTAAGACTGAAAGAATTGATGGGGTAACAGAAGAATAGATAATGAGGAAATCTGATTTTTTCCAAATCTGGACATCATGAGCTGAGAGGTATGGAGTACTTCTAATATGTACAGATATTTAGGTACCCCAGATCAGCAAATCACCTGAATGTCTGCTGAACTTTAAGGACCTAAGTAATCAAACTGGTTTTACGGAAACAACCTGTCTGTCAAAAAAAAAAAATTAAAATTAAGAAAATTATGTTTGGTATTCTGAACACGTAGACTGCACGGAGACAATTTTTTCTAAAACAAACTTCGTAAAGTGAATCTACAGGACTGTAAAGGGTGGTTAAGTCAATTCAGTTAACTTGATTTAAAAGCATCCGCTGTCATCATATACATGGGGCTGCAAAGCTATTGAGGATCTAGGAAGATAATACGCATAAACGGTTTCAGGACAGCAGTTATTTAGTCCATATATTCCTCCTGGATCACCTTTCTGTTCACACACACCACGTTTTGTGCACCTGGCCCTCACATTCTCATGGTTTCATAAACCAGCTGCTTTGACTTTTAGTCAGCTCACAGTTTGTTTTGGTGGTTTTTTTGTTTGGTTTTTTGTTGAATTTTTTTTTTCTTTTATTTGAAAGCTTAAATGAGCTGACTGAAGTATAGACAAGATCATTATTAGTAAAAATGGTATCTTATTTATGCTTTAAATCATTTGCTCCTAAACCTATGTAAGCAAAAGCATAGGAACATCTCTACACAATTATCAAACTGTCTTTAAAAAGGGGTTGTTTGTGCTGTTCGATGTGTCCTGCTTAACCAGACGGAGAAGGAACACAGAGGCATCCTGACATACCATGAGTGCTCAGGTGCAGTATCTGCCCACCAACGCCAGGCTCTGTCACGGGAGAGGAGCCGGGGAACACCTCCTTGCAGGCAAACAGCCTTCAGCTTCTTCAGCTTTCCCTCCTGCCCCAGCACTCCCTTAGCGACCATCCATTTGACAGCATGTTTTCAGCAGAGAAGGCTTTCATGCTTCCAAGCGTACAGCAGCGGTGACTGTGTTCCACTGCAAAGGGACTGAAACGCTGCACGAGTGGATGTGCATTCCTGACCCTGCACTGATGCCCATTGTTGCTTGAGGTTGTGGTCTTTATATTTCCCCCTGTTCTTCTCTTTTGCTCTTATAGTTCTAGGTATTGCATTGAAATTATGCACAGTACCTCCGCTTTTCCTCCATATATTTAGATTATATGTTTTACTATAAGTAAATAAATAATTAAAATACCACTGCAAGTTTCACTTGCTTGTTAGTTTTCTCTATAGAGAGGCGTTTTTATACAAACCTTTAGTAATGTCTGCGTTTTGCCTAAACTAAGTATTGGAAAATAAGGCACACAATGAGATCCACCTGTTCTCATTCTGAATTGAGACATTTTCTGCATGAAGTAATTGAATCAGAGAAGTTCATCTTTGAACTGCAAGATGTGACAACTACAGAGGCTAATAAAGAAGTCTGAAAGGATCAGGCGGATGCTGCTTTAGGTTGGCTGGGTTGTCCAGCACATAACTCAGTTATAATAGACATTAAAAAGCATGGTTTCCAATAAATCAGACAGCTTTGAGTATCAGTGGTATTAATATCAATCAAAATGTTGCAAAAAATACTGCCCTTTATAAGCAATTAAAGTGCAGAAAATAGAAAATACGGTAATAGATAATATGATAATAGGCAGGAGTATGCAATCGTCAGTTCTTTTCTCTGTGTCTGAGCTATGTTTCCTGTCCTGCTGTGGCTGTGCGCTGACAGACGCTTTTCTAGGTCAGTGATGAACGTGAGCTGAAGTCAAACGTATGTGAGTCCCGTCCGTGCTCACCCCTGCACCACTGCGGTGGAGCACTCCCCGGTGAGCGTGAGCAGGGAGGCTGTGGGCAGCGCACGCAGAGAAGAGCCCTCTCATCTTAACACACAATACAAAAAGAAAGCGAGAAGGCCTCAGCACCGTAGCAGCAACCTCATGGGATCACACTACGGCTTTCTGCCTCAGCTGTTATTCTGCAAACAGAATCGTCTTTCCCGATTCCAAATGTACTGCGAACCCTGCAGCAAGCACAGCAGTTTTCAATAGGAAAAGTTAAAAATTAATGCACTACTCATACCTTTTCCTTTGTTTTAGTCTCTCTCTGCCCTCCCATCAGCTCAAGCACCTCAGCCAGGTCCTTTCCCCTCTCTGGTTCCTCCACATTGTATTTATCAGCAGCCCCAGAAAGGCTCCCACCTCCTCGCTGCCAGGTGTTGGGAAGGCAATCAGCCTCACGGAGCTCTGCATGCAGAGCTGATGACATGATTTTCAGACAAACTCACCCCTCAAAGTTCCCACTGACTTTTTGGAAAGTTTTGAACAGAAAGGGCAGGTCAAGAGAGAAATGTTTCTTTAAAGGAACAGAGCTTATACATTAAGGTAAACCTAATACACTCTTTTTTTTTTAAAAGTAATGCAACTATGAAGTTCAAATTTAACATTTTAAGTAAGCCAGACTTTACCTTAGCTCATCCAAGTAACTATACTACTTTCACAAAAGCAACAGCCACGGCAAATCCTCTATGCGATGAGCAAAGCGAGCAATAACAAATAAGAACAGGGGAGTCCTTAAGGCAAAAAGAGAGGCTAATGAGCAGAGACAGCGCACATACCATGCTCGCTTCTGCTCCCACACCACTGTAGCTATATTAGCTTCAGTAAACTTGTTCTTAATTTACATCAGCATAGGGAAGAAAAGAATCAGCTGTCTTTTGTAATTGTTAAGGTGCAGCATTGCTGTAAACTGTACACACTTGCCAGCGCGGTGAGCTCCACCACGCTGAGTTCCAGAAGGCGTTGATTCAGCTCTTGTACACAGGAAAGCAGCTAATTCCCAGTCCCGAGTGTTTTGGAAACCCAGTCGCCCCCCCAGCTACCTCCAGCAGAAACATCCCTGTGGCACAGCCCGCTTTCTGCTGTGGGGACAGTGGTCAGATAGGTCCTACCCGTTCTTCAAGTTTTGTGATAAGATCCATGACTTGCCCACAGTGGCTTAGCTGGGGATCCCGCTACGCTCCAGCCTGGAGCTGTGACATACAGCTTTGGGCGCAGCAAGAGCTCGACACCCTGGCCTGGAGAGTAAAGCCCTGCAGTGACTCTGTGCCAAGTCCCATCGTTTCATTTTCACTGCTGTGCCCCGGGTCAGGGCAGGCCCTCGCTGCACCTACCCGATTCCCCGAGCAACCCTACACCGCAGGATATAGTACAACTGTTTGCCAAACCTTCTTCCTGTCCTGGCTTCCCAGCAGTTTCCTGACATTTTATTTCTAGACCAGAGCTGATGCTTTAAGAAATTCTTCCTCCCTCCTCATCTCCCCTTAATTTCCAACCTGTTGATCAATGCAGTTAAAGAAGGCAGAGGTTGAAATACATAATTACGTTCTTATAGATGGCCATGAAAAGGCAGGCAGAGCCCCACAGCTTGGCACCCTTTCAGGTAAAGCTGTAACGTGAGCTCAGCCCCCATGGGACAGGCTCAGAATCTACATTTAAGAGAGAAAGAGACCCCAAACCTCAGAAGCTGTTTGGATGAAGAGACATCAACAGATACTACCAAGCTGCAAAGCCCAGGACAGCAGATTTCATTGGCTTCCCACTAGCAAAACTGCTCCCTTCCTCCTCTGCTGACATTTTTATAGCATCGTGATACCACCCGGTATCAAGCTGTCAGTGGAGAGCAGACTTGTTATCACAGGCTGCTTTGAAGCCAGGCCGCTTTTTCACAATACCCATGGTTGGCCCGTGCTGGAGAGCAGTGTTCCCAGTTAGGGCAGGTCTTTAGATGTGATCCACCACCTCTCCTGTGAACACACCACCTCCTTTTTCACACCACTTTGCTCCTGGTGCTGCTGCAGTTAGTCCTGTGCAGGCAACAGCACATCCTGCATGGGCTGCCGAGCACCACCAGTGTGAGGAACCAGCCCAAAATCCAGCCCAAAGTTTGAAGGGACAGAGCAGCAGCCCTGGCAGCAAGCCCATGGAAACACCCAGAGCAGTGCTGCTCTCAGAGTGGGGTGTAAGCTCAGTGGTCGAGAACAGCACCCACGCTAGCCCGAGTGTGCAGTTTACTTTTACTTCTCACCACTGAGCCCCCTTGCTTACACTCCTCACCCATTGTGGTTCAAATTATAATCCCTTGGTTTCCCTGAGCAGAGAAGTCACGTCTTCTCTTGCACCAAATATTTTGCTTTCTGGAACTATAGTGCTGCTTTTAAACAGCAGCATGCTCTGTGTAGACTAGTTAAGAGTTGTACACGTCCTACCTTCCCACACATCCGCCATGTGTGGTTGTTACCTTTCCTTCTGCTCCTGTTTATTTTGCCCACCTTCCTGGATCACCTCACACCCGGTTCTGCCCTCCCCACCCCTTCTTTTTTCATTCCTCTAGAGTTCGTAGTACAGCCTAGAGAACAAGTGTTTCCTTTCTGCTTTTTTCCACCCCCAAGCATGAGCCTTGAGCAAGGGGCACCACGATCAGGCAGCAGTGGCCACGCACGGGTGCTCCCTGCCCCTGTTGGGAGGCTGTACCTTCAAGGTAGACTGGTTCTGCACCATTACCTCCCCAACACAAAATACATTCACTGGTTCAGGTGAATCCCTATAACAAACCCCAACTGTTCCCAAGAAACCAATCTAGAGACTCCCACACTGCTATCTAGTTTCTGTTGTTCTAAGTAACAAACTAAAGCGTGACCCAAGATCGTGGATTTCAAAAGGGACGCTGGGGTGAGACAGCATGCTGCCTATTGAACTTGCCCTTCAGGAGACAAACGCTTTGCCAGAAAAATTTAAGCACTAAGTGTGAAAAAGCCATCCCAAAATTTATTCTCAAAATGTCAACAGAAACGCATCAGTAGATACTCAAAACTACAGAGTTCTTAAAAGTCATACATTCACAATGCAGAAACTTGACAATTGGGATGCCTTTTGCATGGTCTATGTAACAATATCCATTTTACAGTGTAAACAGGTACTGGTATGTTCTTACTTACAAGTCCAGCAGGAAAGGCACAACTCGGCATACAGAGATCATAAGCAAGAATCAGGTGCAACAACATTACACAAACTTTTGGTAATCTGCATTTTTGGGGCCTTCCACAACAGAGACTGGACTTGAAGATTTCCTGCAGTCAGTCAGCAACTAGACTTCTTTCCATTGTTCAGTCCTTCCATACCAAATGCTCGCTTTCCAGTCTGGTTTAGATCCCATTACACATACAGTTCCAGCAGACGTTAGAGGAATAGTGAAAGGTCAGTCCGGTAAGTCTTCAGGTGCTTCCACTAATACATCAGGTTTTGGTTTCAGATAGTGCATGGAAGCATCTGCTTGAATCTCAGTTCATTACAGTGGTCATTAATAGAAAAATAGACACTACAACTACAAAAGGAAAAAATGAGGTAGATAACTTAGAATCCAGATGACTATCCCAGCAACCTTCATACAATACACATGGATCATTAATTACCATTCTGGTAGAATGCAAGTTCACAGACCACCAAGAAACTTAATGACCAGAGTAGGAATGCCATCCAAAAACCCACAAAACATTTAACCTAAGCATGAATACTTCATATTTAAATACAGGTTTACACAGACTGATCTTCTAAATTACCCAAATGAAAAAAAAAAATAAAAATAAAAGAGTCTCTTGCTAAGGAAACCAGTTCCCATGCCTAATTGCAACAGTCACCTGAGATTCCTTGCAGAGCTTTTAGACCTGACTTCCCAAGGCAAGTCTTCCCTTTCAAGAGAGAAAAAAAAAAAAAAAAAGTATATACATACCCACCCATGCTTGTTTGGGGCTCTCGGTATTGAAATAAAACATCTAGGAAAAACTGCACATCTTTGGAAGTAGGAGTTTTGGCACTATACTTGAAGGACTGTCCTAGTAGTAGTATTAAATAAGCAGCAGTCAACAATACAGAGAATTAATTCCTTAGGATCAGTGATTAAAGAAAAACAGCAACTTTCTTTTCATAGAACTTCTGAGGCAAAAAAAAAAGCATTAAAAAAAATCTGTAGTTTTTATAGCCATTATAGTAAGAAGTACATTCAGAAACCACACAGAGCCAAAAATCCAAACAGAAAAACAATTTCTAAGAGGGTGGCAGACATTCTAGGATATTTACCCGCATTAATAGTTTTCATTTCTCATCAGTAAATAGAAGCTTTTCCATCAACAGTAGGTTGTTTCCACTCTATTCAAAAACCCCAAGTATCTCACTCTAAACAGAGGTAAATATTCTAACCTTTGGAACTTCAAGTTGTAGAAACTTCTGTAAGGCTGTACACATTAAAGTCACACGTAAGAACTACTTTGCAAGACCCGCATCTTTCCAAATAGAAGGAAATCCTATTCTTTATTATTTACTATTTGCAAAGCAATATCATGATTGTACTCTGGGCAACTCTTACAAAGACAACCATAAAATCATTTGCACGTCAATAGGAAAATAGGAGGCTGAAGTGGAATCTCAAAAATATATGTTTGTGTATATATATATTTGTTCTTTCTGTACGTCAACTTCACTTGAGTTTTTAACTAACAGCAATTTTGTTCTCCTCCATGAAGTGAGGGAACTGGTGTTTTGGCACATTGTCTGCAGCAGCACCACTGGCCTTCTCCGTATCAGAACCAGTCCCAGCCTGGGTCCCATCTATTTTGGAGACCGTAGCAGTATTTATTGCCGAACTACCCCCAATGGTGACTGGAAGGGTAGGTAAGCCACCGCTCTGGATCACTGAGATCTCGTTAGTCTTCATCGCTATGCCATTGCTGAGTACCGCTGCATACTGATTCCATACCGTGGGGTCAATGCTCACCGAAGGAGGCATTATATCCTTTGGAAACATTTCAGATACCTTCTTGGGATCGTTCCCCAGCAGAGCCATGGGGTTATCAATCGAAAGCCTTCTTCCCCGCCTGGCAGAGTTATTCCACATGTGAGTTCCTACATGGACCTTCCAAGAGGAGGAAAAAAAAGTAAAGAGAATTGTTAATACTGCAGGTTTTTTAGGGTATACCCATGTTCTACTTTGCTTACAGCCAAGTTGCTCAAAAGGAGTCCTGTATGCTCCATCTGCATTCAGGTAAGCATTTAAGCTGGCTGGTTCTTGCCTTCTTCTCTTGCTGACGTGTAAGATCCAGTCTGACATCATACATACATACTGTCTGACATCACCATGGCTCTCTACAGTTCACTCCTCAAGTGCTTGTAGGACTGTTTTTACACTTACTGTAATCGATGTCAGCAAAGGTGCCCCCCTCCCCTCCAAGAAAATAAAAACTACATTATTTGCTGTGAACAGACTACATTAAAAAAATAAAAATACTAGTTAATGCAAAAAACTCACCAAGGAATTTGGAAGAGAGGTGTTACACCTAAGCTAAAATCTTCCACACCACAAATGTACCGCTAGTGCTCCCAGTAAGTGACTGTTCATAAACTCCAGAGTATTTTCCCTCCCATCAGCATTTATGCAAAAGGACAGAAGAGCTTGAAGAGGTTCTCATGGGAAGCGAGAGCCCCTGTGCGAGCGAGAGGGCTGCCAGTCCTCAGGCAGTCCCTGCACTGCCCCAGTACAGGGCATGGATTAAACTGACAATAAGGACAGACTTGCAGGACTTCTTCCGCAAGTGCTTAGACACAAAATCCTCAAATACTTTGTGCCATCTCAAGATTATCGTCTCAGTTTTATCCTTCCTCATCCTGCATGGTGTTTCAAGCAGTGCAGCGTAATGCATGTATTCTGTAGGCATCATTCTGTAGCATTCAGACTATGAAATGTTTGTCTTGATGCACTGAAATCCAAATTAAAATAAAGCAATCTGCTTAGTAAGGCAAAGTCTTTCCTACCCTCCAAAAAGGAAAGTCAAGGACAGTAGCAAAGACTCCTGTGGGTGATCTCAGTACACTGTTCAGCAAGTTGCGTGAAGAAACTCAGGAAGGAGAGATAAAAGTCAAAGATAACCATTTGAGGAACTAAAAAGAAAAACAAAGTGGTTCCCAAAGGCAGGACAAATATTAGCAAGTCTTTCCCTCTCTGGTATGACTTTCCCCAACAAAGGAGAACCCAACATAAGATATGACTTACCTTCAGGTTTCCTTTTGTCGTAAAGGCTCTCCCACAGATGGTGCAGGCAAATGGCTTTTCGCCAGTATGGGTCCGTTCATGAATCTGGAGGGCGCTGGCAGAGGAGAAGTTCTTCCCACATGTAGTGCAGATGTGCTGTTTGGCAGGACGGCAGAATTTTGGTCGTGGCACCAGGAGAGGGGTAACACCAGGGGAGAGAGCTGGTGGGCCAATGAAATGGCTAGTGCTAATGGGACGCTCGCTGGGCATCTCCATTTTTATGAGGGCTGGCGGGGCTCTAACAAAAGCACCTGGAATACTACTTCGACCTGGAAAGAAAACAAAGATAACATTTATCCCAAATTCCTTCTGCTTCTAAACTTCAATCTGGCTAAGATATCAGAGGCCCTGCCTTTGGAGCTGCACGTGCCTGAAGAGCACGCCTGCAAGGCCCTCCAAAGCCACACGGTAGGGCTGTGATTACACTTGCTAGGATGCTGAGATAAATCAGTTCATCCTTATTTTTGTTGGTGAGCTTAGGAGTTAGAAAGTCTCACTTTCTGATGAAACATCACTTTCTGATCAACATCAGCCTCAGTGGTAATGAGCTCAAAAAACCCACAAAAGATTCCAGAGTTTTAGTGCCACGTTTTTGGGTTAAGCAGTTTTTCATGGAACACAAACGTCTACGTTTTCGAGAGCTACAGGGAGGTATCAGGTGAGCCCATGAAAAACAAGTAAATAGAGGCTGTGCACTTACTAAGAACCTCTATGCTCCCCCTTGCAGGAGATGACAGCACTTAAGTCTGAATTTTGTTGAATTTTGAGTCAGTCATCAAAACTTTACAGGGCACACGCACCTACCCTAATAGAGAAGAAGGAAGAGGGGAAAGCTGAGGAGGTTTTGACTCCTCTTGGTCCTTTTAGAGATGGATTTCCTCCAATCCTAATACCCCACCCCAAGTTATCATCAGCATTTCATGTTACTCACCATATTCTCCATTTGCAAAGTGTAACCCAGGTTCTTCTTTAATGACCTTTCGACCAATATTGCCGTAAGTTAAATCCAAAGCACCGACAACCCCTTCCATTTCTGCAGAAGCATTCTCAGGACCCTCTGATTTATTTCCCGTGCCTGTATCTTCTTGGGTGTTGAAGCTAGGTGATTTTGACCTTATGCTCTCAGCTTGGCTGTTGGCTGGGGACAGAGCCTGGAGCGATGCAGATTCGGAGGCAGCAGGACTCCGGCCGTTCTGATAATCTGGATCTCCCGCCACAGAAGATGAATCATTCGTCATGCCATCACTTTCAGCTGAGCCATTGTCACTAGACTTCAAGCTGCTTTGCCGTTGCAAGTTCAAAGCAGAGTTGACAATCTTCATTTGATTCTCCAGTGCTGCAATACCAGAGAAGGTGGCTGCCGTGGCTGGAGATTCTGATTGTGCATCGTACGGTGTAGGAGGTTTTGAAGAACTCCTAGGGCCATCCTGAGAGTCCAGGTCCTCTTCCATCTCTATGCTTTCCACAGCCTCGTCCGGGCGACTGATGTCTCCGTTCTTCTCAGCCACAGTAGGATCCACATCAGTACTGTCGCAGGTGTTTTCCGGCATTGGTGTATTGGGTATTTGTCCCCCCATATGCATGCGGATATGCTGCTGCAACACAACTGCATTTGTAAACTTCTTCTGGCAAATAGGACACGAATGTTGCATCTTCAAAGGAGTATTGGCCCGGTGGACACCATAATGAGTTTTAAGGTTCCCTTTCGTGGAGAAGGCACGGCCACAGATTTTACACTTGAATGGCCTCTCTCCAGTGTGAGTACGATAATGCATTTTGAGCGAACTCTGGCAGCTCAGCACTCTGTGACAGATCAGGCACTCGTTGGGGTCAGCAGTGGATTTGTCGATATTTTCAACCAGTTGCTGAAGCTTTGATGTTTCTGAGCCTTGCTCATTTGACCCACTTACATGGAAGATGCTCATGCTGCAGGTAGCTTGTGGTGAACTCAAGCTCTGCTCTGTTCCCGATTCATGACCGACTGCCCCTGATGAGGAAGAGCCACCCTCACTTTCTGGAGAAGGCCTTGACTGCAGGTCACTTGAGAACGTACCGGGCAGAGACTCCTTAATGCCTGCTAGGCTGGAGGTGGTCTGAGGTGCACTGGTGGCCGCAGAGGTAGGCAGGGTTGTCAGGAGAGGTTTGCTATCCACAATCAGGTTAGACTCATCCAGTGGCACAGACATGCCGTATGGGATTCCAGTGCTAGTGGGAACATTGTCCAGGTGCTCGGGAACTGGGTAAGGATTCATCTTTATGTGGGGGTATTTGTCTTTGTGACGCTGAAAATGCACTTTAAGGTTTCCTTTGGTTGTAAAGCGGTTACCACAAATGTTACACTTGTAAGGTCTTTCACCGGTGTGGGAACGAAGGTGAATCTGCAGCGCACTGTCATTGCCAAAGACCTTGCCGCAGAATTTACACTTGTGTTTGAAGAACGGCTCTTCTGCATTCGGTTTGCTTTCAGACACGCTGATGTTGGGAGGTTTTCCCTTCCCCTTCTTTGAGGAATCTATTACAGAAGAAACGGCCGAAAGCGGATTTTGGAAGATGACGGAGTTGGAGGACTGAGGTAGCAAAGGATTTGGGAACCGAGAAATGGAGCCAGGGAGGCTTCTGCTCGCTTCCGGCTTCAAGGGGAAGGAGGAGGAAAGCCCAGCAGCCAGCGAGCCGGCGGCTGCAACGCCAGTGTTAGAATGAGGTAGTTTTCCTTGCTTCAAGGATTCCAGTGATAGGCTCTGGCTTCCAGCTTTTTGTCCGATTAAAGCAACAGCAGCCGACAGCTGCTGAGACATGTGGGCGCCCAGAGCTTTCAGTGGGTCAGTAGCAGCTGCTATGGAAGGATGCAGGGCATGGGGAGCCATCATGGCAATCTGAATGCGAATTTGCTCCGTCAACTGAATTTGCTGGAGTTGCTGCTGCTGCAAACACACAAGCTGCTCCAGGATCATTGGGATAGCATTAAAACTGGCTGCTGAAGAAGAGATGGCATCGGAGGTCCGCTGGTTTACAGCCACTTTAGTGCCACGTATCGTCTGCAAAGTCACATTAGTGTTTGGTACTTTGGATTTTGGTAGATAGCTTAGCCCAGGAGCCGCAGGCGTGACGGGGGGTTCTATTTTAAGGTACATTCCTCCTACCGATTCAGCATCCATTTTTCCTTCTCTCTTTTCCATAGAACCAGTGCAGCCCTTTGCCTGGATGTCCTTGCGTGCCCTGCCATCCATTCGATCGCTTGGAAAGCTCCCTAGAGAAGATTCAGAGAAGCTTTCAGGGGGTACTGTTCCCTCACTGTCATTCATGATTAGAACAGGTGGATTTTTAGTGCAATTTTTCTTATGCTCAAGGAATTCAGAGAGATCAAAGAATTCTGCACAGCATTTCTCACAGATTTTAGTTTCCTCCGTGCGGCACCTTTTGGAACTCATTTCACCATCTCCGTCACCTGGGACGTCTTGTGGACTCCCTTAAAATAAAAGAAAGTCACATTATTAATAGCTAGATTGAGATTATTTCCTATTCTTAAGATCGCTGACTTCACCTGAATTGCAAGTTAAAGACACAAGACCGGAATCAAGTCTGCAGACCGATCTGAACTCCCGCTCTTTGTTTTGCTGCCAATACGTTTGCAGCCCCCAAGAAATCCGCATCTTAGTTCTGCTTTCAATAAAAACAATAATACAAAAGGAATCTCACAGGGCTTGGTGGAAAGAGGTTTATCGCAAATCCCTTTATACAGGTAAAGGGAGAGCACAGCAAGGCAGCTAAAACCTGCAAACCAGCGACAAGGAACACACCCCAGGGAAGGCACAAAAGGCATCGTAACACTGCGCAAAACATCACATAAACTTATTTTGTGTTTGCACTTCAGTTTGTAATCCTTAGTTAACCATCCCACAGAAACTGATGTACGATCGTTAACACAAGAACTTCAGAGCAGTACACTGATCTATTAAACAATGTTCACTCCACCATTATGGAAGTAATTACTACCGAAGAGGGCTGACAGAAGCAAAAGTAAGTCCAATATTAGCTCTTAAATACTTCAAAAGCACGCTCAAATAAAAAACAACCTCTAAAAAGCCACAGTAGTAAAGAAAAGATGGTTAACTTACAGAACCCCACACGCAGGTATGAGCCTACGTTGATCCTGACGATTATATATTAGAGAGCAGAACAACAAGTCCTGCTTGCGAAACACCCCAAGTCGTTTCCGACCCGCTCAGGACGGGCTGTTTAGCTGCATCCGCAACTCACCTGCTTTTGGGGAGCAGGGAGGGGAGGAGGAGGAGAGTTAAGCTGATCGGAAAGGCCACTCCTGCCCTTCCTCCACCAGCGCCCCACAGATTAGACTGAGCAGAATTTGCACACTGACAAAAAAAAAAAATCATTCAGGGAAATATTGGAATGGGAAGAGAGGTTAAGAGAAATTCTACACGAAAACAGGATGTTTTTGCTCAAGTCTAGCTATCCTTCATAGAACAAACTTACACGAGCTCGAGGCGGGTGAGCACACAGAGCACAGGAGGCAAGAGGGTTCAGGAGGTAAAACGTGATGCTTGTACAGCTGAGGGGGAAGCGGGAAGGACTGCAGATAATCCAACTCCCCCAATCAGGTGAAGTGCCTCGTAACTCCCATTAATTAATTGGCCCAGTTTTGATGGGCATCAGGGATGCAGTAACCAAATACATCACCTCCTACACACCCAGTGGGGCACGCTGCAGACCTCCACTGCCGACTGGGAATCTGCATGACGAGATCATCTCCAGTAACTCATCTCAGGGCTCAGCTCTGGTTCCACGTTACTAGCCCACGCTGTCTTACAAGGGGAACCAAAGACTCTGCAAGCACAGGAGCTACTTGCGGCTTTCGTTTTAAAGGTGTAACTGAACCACACATCTGATACATGTGTATATCCTGTACATGGCAGGGTGGAGGGGAAGCATGGCCAAGCACCAACTCAAGCACGTTGACCTACAGAGCTCTTACACTACCCCAAAACCGTAAGGGAGGATATTGCAAACCTTGACGATTGTTCGGGCAACACGGGTATTATCTGCATATTTAACAAATCAAACTTCAATTGTTTAATACTGAATGATGGAAAGTGCACTCGAAAGTTCTTTCTTAAAAAAACAAACAACCTTATCAATTAAAAAATGCAAGTATCAGAGGCCTGTTATGCTATGGTCTGCAGAGCAATAAATTCAAATCTATATGTATGCAATTCTGTTCATCACATACACTTCAGAGTTACAAGTCCTTGAACATGGGGGAAGGTGTTCTCAGCACAGCTATGATCAAAACTGTTTGGATCCTGCATATCTATCTAAACAGGGAGAACTAAATATCACCCCCCGCTTCAGCACAAAGAACTTCCACAAGTGAAGGAAATGAGAGTAAAAGCATAGTTTTAGCATGCATTTCCTACCCCAAATATCATTAACTTGATGCCTCTAAAGTTGATTTAACTCTTTGGAAAAAAATATACTGAGAAATCTAGTCTGCAGACGAGTACGAGAAGCACGTGATTCAAAATTTGGTCAATAAATAGGGTCAACTGAAGCCAAGAATGGATGTTTTTAAACTCATCTTTGCAAGAGTCTGAGCAGATATAATGGGAAAGAAAGCACTGGTGTTGAAAAAAAAGACAAGAAGATTCCATAACCACAGACTGGAGAGGTCTTTACTTGACTACTTTCCTAACTATTTCCATCCATTCTTCACAGAATAGGCTAAAACATCAAAAGCTCTTTTCCAAATCCTTTAGCATTAGGGCTTTAACAGTCCAATCTCCCAGACCCAACTATACAGTTTCCCCATGTTGCAAAATAACCTTAGGTTTTACTGTAGAACACACAAAGCTCTTTCTTCCAGTCTCTCCTCCGTGACCACATGCATTTCACCCTGCAGTTTGCACCTCTGCAGTGGCCATGCAAAATGTCTCAAGTGGAGAAGAAATGTCTGCATGAAAGACTGTTGCCCACCCCCAAGGAGATATTCCAGGATAACTATGTCTAGACAAGTCCTCAAACTTTAACTGCTTCAAAGCATCCGATCGTTTATCTCCCTTCCCTCCATAGCACTTTCTTAATTTTCCACTTTTCCACTGGTAAGACCACACTAAATTCAAAGCCCCCTTTTCCAAACTCCAGCACAAGCCATGCTCCTAATTTTCATCATTCTGAGGAGCTCCAAAGGTAACTTTTCTGGTCATAAGCACCGGCTGCCACCTCAGAGGAAGAAACTCCAGTAAATTGAAGGCACCTGTGTTGGGCAGCAGCAGGCAGGTCACCAGCCCTGCCCCTGCCTGCCCTCGCTGCCACTGTCACAGTTCAGTTTCCAGTTCCCCTGTCTGGCAGTAAGGCACTACTAGCTCAGGACTCCAAATAAATTCAATTCCCAGCTCGTACCGACTTGTTGCCTGACAAATAGGGAAGAGTTACACCTTATATTCCCTTCTACCTTAGAAAAAGGGAGTACAACAAAAAGTTTGGGGTTTTTTTAAGATACAATCAGTAGGAGCAGGATGCTTGGTTATTGTGTGATAGCAGGAATAACACGGGAGCAATTGACTGTTTCTCTAAAAAAACCCCAACAGCTTCTGTGAAACTCTTCATCTTGATTTCTAGCTACATCCTCTGCCCAGGCTCGGAGGAGCACCAAGCGCCTGCAATCAGAGCACCTCATTTACCCAAACCCCCGCAGCCCTGCCCTGCCCCCCCCCAGCAGTTATCTCATCAACTTAACGGTCTGAAAACGTGGGGTTTCTCTGCAAAGAAACCTCCCTGTGCAGCCAGCTCTGCCCACATACTGTACCACCATTTACCGAGGAGCGGAGAGCCCTGCCACGACAACTGCTTGTGCACTGCGCTTAACCCTCTCCAAAGGCTTCCCAGGGATAAGACTTCTACTGTGTTTTTTTTTATCTCCCCACCCCCGAATTTCAGGAATGTTATCTCTCAGCATCTAGTTATCCAATAAGTTAGAAGAATGCAGTAAACCCAGCAGGGGGGTTAGATTGAATCACTGGCAAATGGATGGAAAAAATCCACTATTGTGTAGGACAAGGCGGTCATCGACAAGGAAGGCTGATAAAATCCACACAGCTCGCATTAATTTATTTTCTTTTAAAGGAACCTGTAAAAGATGAGTGAAATAAGTCTTGTCTGGTTTGATGTGATTTCAAAAAGGGTTCTGCTGGTCCTCCTCACCTGAGCAGTTACTGACTTTTTTTTTCCCCCCAACTGTGATAAAATTATATTTCTCTTGAATTGGGAGGAAATGGTCAGAGCTCAAGCTTTCCTCCCCCATTTTCATTTTTTCAAGAGTTTAATACCTTTGGTGAGCTTACTTTTTCCACAGACTACATTTGATTAACTATTTTTACCTTAACATTAACATAACCATCCACTCCCCTAGTTAAAATTAACTCATGAAGCATTAGCAAGTATCCATCCCAGTCCTAGACATGAAAACCTCTGCCATCAGCTCCACATTGCTCTCAGGCACCATGCTTCCCTGATTATTTTTTTTCCCTCCTGTTCCCAGCTGAAAAGCTAGGACTTCCAAGAACTTTAAACTGTCCAAAATTTCCATCCTCCCACTATAAAACACTATTTAAAGCATTTTTGTTACCTGTAACTGTAACAAAATCACTTCCTTGAGTAAGCGAAACACACGATTGATTACTTAGAAAAATATTCCAAAACCCTTGATGTTTTCTACACTGGTTATCAGCAGCATTTTTCTACCCAAGAATGAGCCAGAAACTTGTTACACCTAACAATTAGGATTTCACATGCTTTCAGGATCTCTCTCAAGGCTTTAGGCTTTTTTTTATTATCTACCTACTGTGCCACTCTTTTAATTATCAGCCTATGCAAAAGAAATATTGGGCCGAGGAAAGAATTGTGAATAAACGCTTCTGAGGAGCAAAAAGGAAAAAAAAAAAAAAAAAAAAGGTGTTAAAAACACGCAGGAAAAGTTCAGACGGGCGACACTGGCTTCGAGGGGAGGGGGGCACGGCAGAGCGGCCCCCGCGGCCCCGCACCCTCAGCCTCCTCCACTCCTTCGGAAGGGCTTTAAAAACAAACAACCAAACAAACGAAAAAAAAAAAAAAGGCAAACCAAACCAAACCGAGTTTCTGCATGTATAAACCGCCTGCCGGTTACCTGCCGAAGCCGCCAGCAGCCCCGCGTCCCGG
>NW_009661368.1:1307718-1308070 GCF_000708025.1 Charadrius vociferus
TTCGCCCCGGAAGCGGCGGGGGAGGCCACCCGCCCCCCGGCCCTACCTGCTCGGCGGCGGCCGGTCCTCCCACCGCCGCGGCCCCGGACCACACTTAACACTAGTACAGTGTTTAAGACCGAGCTAAACGGCACAAACCCCGCTGCCAAGGTCAATTGCATGAGAGTCCTAATTGTAAGCCTGACATCAACTTACCACCCACGGCAAGCGGGAGGAGGCAAAGGTTAGAGCAGCAGCTCTGTCAAAACGTCACATGCCGCCGAGCCCGGCACAAGGGCTTCATCACTACAACCAATATAATGTTTCACTTACGTAAAAGGAAAAACAAGACGGGCATCGCCCCCCCACCCCC
>NW_009661368.1:1308360-1309062 GCF_000708025.1 Charadrius vociferus
CCCCCCCCCGCAACCCAAAATAAAAATAAAAGTAAGAAAACTACCGCAACACTTGGCTTTACTCGTTAAAGCTCCCTTTCACACCCCAGCCCCTTTCTGCATCGCTCAAAGCGCGGACCGCGGACCTACATAAAGAAAAACTCCAATTTTACTTTGAGAAAAAGTTGCAGTTTGATACTGTACTTTTTTTTTTTTTAAGAATGAACCACATTTTTAATGGTAGCAATCCAGCACAATGGGCATTTTCAATCCCTTTGTGAAAATGCTAATTTTCAGTATGTAGCATTATTCTCCAGTGACCACCTGCTGATTTTTTGACCTGTTAATTGATCACCAGGTTAGGAGAACCGTTTCTTAACACGCTGCATTGTTCACAGAGGTGGGTCCCAAATCGCTTTGCAAAAAAAAGGCACAGTTGCAAAGGAGGAGATAAGGGCTTGATTTTATTATTACGATTATGTATATACTTGATAATGCCCCAGACAAATCCCTGCGGTATTTCGACTTTGTTATGCAGCTTCATCACTTCTTATTTACGGGCACACCTGGAGCGGGGAGTATCAAGACTATTTTTGGAGATTTGCGGGCGATAAGAGGCATCGGAGCCGCGATTTGTATTTCTGAAGGCAGCAAACGGAGGGGACCCGCACCGGCCGCCCCCCCGGGCCGCACCGGAGGGTCCGGACGGAGCGCGGCCGCGGG
>NW_009661368.1:1309260-1309680 GCF_000708025.1 Charadrius vociferus
GGGGGGGGCGGAAAAAAGAGCCCCACCAACAAAAAAGCAGCTGGGCATTGCCCCGGAGAGCACGGTGTGCAGCGATCCTCCCCTCCCCGCACACCTCCCCCGCCCCACGCCGGCCGCATCAGGAGTTATTAACCCTTTTGTTTCAGCGCAGAGCCGGAGGTGGCTCTCCAGCAGCGGAGAGAGATTTACATGTGGAAACATCACCTCCATCCCCCAACCTAACCATATGCACAAAGGAAAACAGTCATGCATTAAACATGGGATTTATTGCCTTCTGGCCAGCTTGCTGTTTCTTAAGTCACCATTAACCGGACCCAACAATTGCACATTTCGACTCAAAGAAGCGAGGGGGGAGGAGGAAAAAAAAAAAAAAAAAATTAAGAGCCCGAACCCCCCCCGGGCGGGGAAAAAGAAGCCTCC
>NW_009661368.1:1310891-1337357 GCF_000708025.1 Charadrius vociferus
GGGAGAAGGAGCGGGGGCTGAAACACGAGTGTGGAAAAAGCCCCCCGGCAAGCGCCCCTCGCCGCCGCCTCCGCGCATCAGGAAAGTTGGGAGCCGCGGCGGCTCCGCGCCTTACCACTTGCAGCATCTGGGGGCTGCTCCTCGGAGTTGATGTGCTGGGGCTTCGCCTGCTTCCGTCGCGACATGGTGCACCAGCATCGGGAGCAAAATAGTAGCAATTATTTTCCTCTTCACAACAAATTCCTAGAGTTGGGAAATTACCCCCATTGGGCGGAATGCGCATGTCAGAGTAATTATGATTATCAATAATGCATTGCGATTTATCATGGGTCCCTGACAGCTGATTGGCCTGAGTCCAAGGGCTCACAGATTATTCAAATAAGGTCCATTGATCAGGGCGCAGCGGGGCACGCTGGGCGATGTAGTCCCTGCCCGCCCCGGCCCGCCCGTGCGGGCGACAAAGGCGAGCGCCCCGCCGGGGGCCGGGGCCGCCCCCGGGCAGCCCTCCCGGGGCAGCGGGGGAGGGCAGGAGCCAGTTTGGAGAGTAAACAAACAAGCCGGCAGCCCGACTTGCCAGGCTGGCGAGGGACAATACCTTTGTTATCTCACCTGCGCTTTTTATATTGTGCTTTAAAAGACTTTTTCCTTCCCCTCCCCCCCAAAGCAAGCAGGAGCCCGGGACAATGCTAATTCTTCCCTTTGTCGTTAGATAAGGTGGAAAAGGAAAGAGCACTGGTTGTCTGAATGGCCGAGCTCGGGGGTCTCCTGGAGGTGTGGGCGAGTTAAGGGGCTTTAAAAGCGGATCCAGACGGCGCGTAATTATGCTTGGCGTTGGTTCATTTGTTTAAAGACTTCTTTTAGGTCTCACTTTCTGGGAAGCTGACAAGATGAAGCCAATAGTATTTTTAACAGCAAATAAAAACGTTAGACATGTAAAAGGTTCACGTGAAAAACGTGAAGCAAGTGAAACCACAACCCTTTGAAAGCGTTTGCCTCTACTAAGTTGACTGTGTAAGCCCATAGTGGAATAATTTTCATTTTTACTCCCCTCTTCTACTGCTGGGTTCCATGTGAAAATGCTCCATGTTTACACCGTCCCCCACAAGCCCCAGCTGGGTGGCCCCTGGCGTTTGGTGGCACACTGGGGGTAGAGTCCATGCGGCTGGAGGCGATTGCAGGACCCAGCTCAGCTGAGCCTCGGATTTGCTTTGCTGTAAAGCCCCCGAGTGTTATGGGGCAGAGTCACCTCTACCCCTCTGATCCCCACTGAAGCCATCCCGACCTCGCATAAGCAAAAATGTGAGGATCCTTGAATATATGGAGATATGTTTTGCAAAATCTTTGTGGGGCCATGATTTCTTTTTCTTCTAGAAAAATGAAACGGATTGCTAGAAGACTATAGGAGAGAGATTGATTTGGTGAGAAGATGACTTTGTGGATTTGGAGGAGTGAGGTTCAGTCGAAGTCAGACTCAACGTGCACTTGCCATTGCATTCACCAGCAAACAATTTACCAGGGTCCGTGCCTCAGTTTCCCACTTGCGAACTGAGGGTGACATTTCCCCAGCTGCAAAGCTGTTTTGAGGATAAACATCCATCCGAGATTATGTGGCGTTCAGGAGGGTGACGTAGAGTGGAAAACCCAAGTCTTACTAGACAGCAGGAAGGTGGAGGGAGGAAGCAATGGTACCTAAGGAGCCCACACAGTTGCCACAGGACATTGCACAACACCACAGCCTCATTTTACCAGTTACTTTAGCGGCATTTTTACTTCATAAAAAAAAAAAAACAAACAAAAAAACAACCCCTAAAAACCCCAAACCCTGGGGTTTGTACAACATTTATTACATTCTAAAGTTTGTGCCTGTGCATACAGTCACACCAAGTGTCCGTGGCTCAGGATTATCTTTTTTTTGGTGATGCCTGGGGGGGGAGAGGGGTAGCTGTAGTTTGCATGGGACAGCCACGAAAAATCTTAACATTGGAGAGCAAGGTAAACAGCGCATCATGATCTAATTAGTTATATATCCTCTTGGGGTTTTGTTTTGTTTTTATAGTGTCTCATAAGGGGTTTTATTTAGCTAAGGATAATACAAACCTTAGAAAAAATCTTGCTGAGCAGAAGGTATCACGCTCCTCCTTTGGACAATTACGGAACATGGAGGTCAGGGGACAAATTTTGTTTTTCAGACCACTTTCCTTGCCCTTTCCTCTGTAAGCAAATAATGGTTTTACAACCCCCTACTCGTGATGCACTTTAATGGACATGTTACATCAAGAGAAACTCTGTATTTACTAATATAAAATAGAAGAGATTAACGGGTATTTAAAATCTCTCTGAACATTTTTATCTGGCGATTACTCCACCCCCGTGTTGCCCAAGGAGCTTCTATATATTTGTTTGTTTAACCAGCAGTTTGAAATGCTCTTTGTTTCCAAAGTGTGTCCTGAGGAAATAGACTGTTAAACAAGATTGATACCAATTGATCCACAGATAGATATTCACATTGATGAATTTTCTCCTTTTACACTTGATATGCTCAGTATAACCAACAGATTTTCATTTATTACACATAATGCTACAAACCCACACCAGCGAATTTATTAAACGCGCTGTTTTATGTACCAAGCTGAGAGACAGACAGCCCTGTACAGTAGATCCATATTTGAAATAGGCGACTCATGTGGAGCATTTGTACTGAATTTAAAAGAATATATTATATGAAATCAATGGAAGTTTTAGTATTGATTTCAGAGGACTGGGATTTCAGTCGGTATGGCTGTAACACACTGAAAGAATAGAAGATGTGGAAAGTGTTAGTTTAAAATGAAAAATAAAAAAGCAAGGGATGTTGCTGTGTTTAAGGCTGGGAAGACAGCAAAAGCAGGAGAAAGAGCACAACTGACTGAAAAATAATAGGGAGGAAGAGGAGGAATGTGACCAAGGAAAAACTCTCCTGATTAAATTTTTCAGGGAAGGTGTTTCCCAGCCAGTGGCGATTATAAATAGGCTACGCTGAATGATTACATCATATGCAAAAAGCATGTTGCTTGGCTTTAGCACGTTCATATGGATTAGCATGATTACAGCTTCTGGATTTGAAAAATAGCAGGCTTCCTTTTCTGGCTTGACATTTATTTATTTTTTTAAGGAAAGTCCAGAGGAACAATCTTCTACCACCAACAGAGCTGAGGCATCATTCTTGATAGGCATACTTCCAACAGCCGCCCAGCCCCACCCTGGGAGCTGATAAAAGGAGGCTTTTTCCACGCCGTGCGTTACGAGCACGTGGAACTCATTGCCACAAGAAACTGTTGCCAGCGGCAGGAACCACAGCTCTGCCCAGCCCGGGAAATTCCTGTCTTCAGGAATGTCACTGCAAAATGGTTAGGACTATGGAAAATCTGATAGGTATGTTTGTGGGGATATATATATAAAATACATATACATATATACACACACATTTGTATATATATGTCTCCAAATACACACTTACTAACTCCCACCAAGGTAAAGAACATTGTCTTAAATCCTGTGCTGTCCTACCATGATCAGCTCAGTTTATTGAAAAATTTGGTTCATACTTTTTTCTAAATTCAGAATTTAAATGTAAATAAAGATGCCTTTTACTAAGTTGCATCTTTATAGTTTGACGAGGGGAAAAAAAAAACCCAAACCAGTCTTAATATACTTTGAGGCACACCAGCAGCTGACTTCCCTCCTGTATTCTTCCCCCTGTACCTTACTGCAGCTCATCACAAGATAAAACCCCCAGTGTAGGCTCTCCGGGCTTATCTCCAGTACATGGAAGGCGACTTGAATGTTACCCTGTTGGAACATGTTTAGGAAGCCTCACGTTTGCTGATATGAAGTCGACCATAGCTCTGTAGGCAATTTAAATCAGGGTGATTAACGTTCATTGTTGGGCTAGTTAATCAAGATTGAATGCAGAGACCCAGACATTCAAATTCAGAAGTAGTTAATAAATATGTTAGCATGTTGGTAAGTACCTATGACTCCTCCAGACTTAGACTCTAACTGAACCCAAAGTCAGGAGACGCTCTTTCTAAACAGTTTTTATACCATTATAACTATGGTAATTATGGGATTTATTTTTTCCTACTTTATAAGAAAATAAGGGTTGCATTTTATCTTGGCCCATCCATCCATCTTCCTTTCTTGAACCTGCTGATCACTTCAGTCAAACCTGATAGTAGGGAGGCATTTCACAGACATGAGTTTGTGCAAACTGTGACAATCAGCATCTGGATAGGGAAGAAAGATCCGAATTAATGTCTTCATTGAAAGAAAGAACTATGGTTCAAACCCTACCCAGGTGGCAGCCAGCAAGCCAGATAGCACATACGCATGGCTGGTCCGTCAGCCAAATTGTCGCTCCAGATCTGCACACATACACGCGGCACCAGCCACCCACAGGGGTTGTGGATATAGGACTGAGCAGGGAAAACACCGAGGGGTGAGAGAACGATGGAGCACAAACCTTTAGAAAGAAGCTTCCTTCACCCACTTTCTCAGGGAACAACTTGCTTCTTGACACAGGGATGCTTTTAGTACAGCTGCAGTTAATACAACCACAATATAGCTTAAGTACCTTCCATGTGGGAGTTGTTAATACAAATGCAACTACCCTCACTAGAGCAGTGGCCCTACTTTATATGCATTTGTAGGCCAATATAATTAAGGGGTACACCTCACCTGTTTGTGAATAAGCTTTAAATTAAATTCAGAAATTCTCTGGAATTTGCTTTCAGTTTCTTTATCACTGTGCTAAAATCTTTGATGCCAATTCTTTTGAACATCCTAAAGGTATCCAGGCACTGATTCCCTTGGACAGTCCGTCCTAAATATTTAAGAGCCAAAATATTAAGTAAAACGGTAATGAAGCACTTCAACAAAGATATTAATGGAGCTTCATATTTTCCTCCCATCACTAAACAAGCACAGTGCCTGTGTAACAGCACCACAGAACTGTTATTAATTAATAGCTACTTGCTAAGTGTGAGCAGCCATTTATATGGTTTTGAAACTTTCGGATAGGAGCAAGCCCTCCTCCTTTCCGGGTTGTGACTCTCATAGTCGTCTGACTGCCCCACGCCCACCGCTCACTCCAGCTCTGTTAGCTGGGATTACTGTGACGAGATTACATTATTTTGCATTATTATGTTTTAGGAGCAATATTTAGACATTGATGATGAGACTGAAGAGGGGAGGCAGGGTCTTCACACCTCCATTGCTGTATGGGAAGGTGAAGGAGAAAGAAACAACGTGGGTATGTAACAAGAAAAAAATAGTAGTTAACCTCCCTCTTGTAAACAGTCTCTTCTACTCAGGCTGACAACACTGCCAATTCTAACATTTTATAAACGCTACAGAAATACCACCTTCATAATGGTATTCCTAATGCAACTAACAGTGCTGATGCCCATGGATTCTCGGCTGTTACATCTAAAACACATTTTACCAAAGATGCGTCCGACCAAAGATGTAGGAAGTGACTTATTTCAAACCTTAGCTCTCCCAGGCAAGGGAAGGGATAACGTAGGAATTGTAACTTTTTGAAAGAATCACCAACTGGCTCCCCGGCCAGGAGGAATGAGAGGCATGTGGGCTAGGCAGGTAAACAAACAAATCTCTGGATGTTTGTTAAAATGGCCAAGTGCTTCATCTACAGAAGAGTAAACATTATCAGCTCTATTTCTCACAGCATGAAAAGTGTCCTCGTGTAATATCTTGTATTAGATGGCAGATGCAATCTGGAGAACGTGAGATCCAGCTTCGCCCAAGAATACAAACCAAGTATTTTAAGGAATGGATTAACTGCGTGTTAAGTGAATAACATTCCCCCTACTCTGCAATATTTGTTCATTTTCAAACACTTGCTTCTGAATGAGCGTAAGATCAGAGGCAAATGTAACTTGTCTTTGTGGTGCTGTCTTCACTGAATTTCATGACCCAATGACACATCACAGATAGTAACAGGAATCCTGTGAGATCGTTTCCTTCCAGACAAGGTACACAAACTTTTTTTAGCACTAAGCTGTAATGGAGCCTCTGGAGATGTCTAATTCTTATCCCTTTTTACAGGGGGATGTAGGGCCAGCAGTGGTGTAAGGCTCTCGGAATCACCCCCATGAGGCAGCAGCCCCTGCCTCCAGTGCATCACAGCGACCATTTGCCTATGTCAATCCCATTCATAATTAGGAACTGGGCTAATGGGTTTTGATTATGAGGTATAGTTTTTTCAGTGAATACCAAACCCTATCTGAGCGTGAGGGTGAAATATTTAATCAGACAGCAATGCTAAATACAACTTAGTAGGTAACAAATTAGGACAACCTCCCCCTGTACCCTTATCACCTCAGATAGCCATGACCGAATTGCATGTAGTATCACTTCATAATCGATTTGTCAATACATTGTGCCATTCTGTTACCCTAAAAAGCAGCTCACGAAAGGCACGTGGAAGACGTCGCTTGTCCTAGCAAAGGGCTGAGCCTGGTTCCAAAGGGCTGAGCCTGGTTCCAAAAGGTCTCTGCCCAGGTCTGTGTTCCTGGTGGCTGCACAGAAAATGTGTGAGCCGGGCTCGGGCGCTCTGCGGTCCTCTGCGTGGAGACGGCTTGAAACAACAGCGCGGAGAGAGAATTGTGAATTTCCTTGTTCATGTCAGTAGACCACCAAGATCGAAACTGAGTTATTTTCAGATGTCAAAATACCACTTAGCAGGGGTCTTTTACTTAGTAAAATCAGCTCTTATTTTATGCTTTCACGACTATGATTAGTAAGATTATTATTTTTATTTTTTTTTTACATGGTAGACCTAATTCCGTTTCTTTTGCTATGCCCGTTTTTTCCAATTACTTTTATCAGTTATATCCCAGTCCTTAATCTGGCTAGTTTCCATTTGGGTGAATTTGGTTCATGCCATACCTCGTGAAGGACTGACAACCAATTGCTAGTGGAGATTCAGAGCATTAACAGGTTTTTGAGGTGCCATCTGGCCTTTGATAACTCAGCTTTTAGTTAAAAAAACCCTGAAAATTAACAACTGAAAAATCCCCAAGCCTCCTATCTTCAACTGTTATGGTTGGAAGGCAATAGGAAAAAATCAAACCAAAACACTAACACTTAAAACCATGAATAGAATGAAGTCAACACAAAATTATTCCAATGACAGCCTGAAAGAAAAAAGGACAAAAATCTATGAGCTACACTTTTGTGTGTGTGTAGTTTTATCTTAGTTGCAGAACGATTACTTAAATATCTAAAATGATTAAGCTTAATATTCAACTCATTATCCTAGGAATGGGGGGGAATATGGAGGGGGTATAATAGTATGGTCGCTCTTAAACATCTGAGCAATTTACTTCAAGTGGTATCCTATTTTCGAAATTCACGGATCTTGTAGGGAGAGTAAAATTTGGAAGAAAGTCATCCCTTCCTTCTCCTCATTCCAGCTTTCCTACAGATCAATTCTTGGCCAAGGCTTGAAGATGATAGTATGTTCTGTCTGCCATAAGAGATATTATTTCAAGAAACTCTGATTTAAATGCATATCTCTGGTTTTGATGACATTTCCAATACTGTTCTTTTAAATGAATGATTAAAGGGATTTTGGCTGGCTTTTCATAGAGATGCTGAAGTGCCACAGCAGAATGAGCCCACTGAAGTTCTATGCTTTTGATATTACTCAGTATCTCTATTTAGATTGGACAACTAAAATATTACATTAGAATTTCTTTACACAGAAAATATTTATTCATCACAAAAAATTCAGACTATAAATCCCAGAGCGTTTCTTCAGATTGGATGCTGTATAGCCATGTCACTGTATTACTGTATTTAGGAGAATGCATATGCCTTTCTGTGCAAGTCTTACGTCAGATCAGAATGTTCAGGCCAAACTGGGGTAGACTGACATTTTTTGCAGGGTGTTCCTGCTGTCAGACACTGCTTTCAGCAAAAGATAGCATTGCTACTCAATTTTCTCTTCAAACAGAGGAAATGATTGTTGAGCGTTAGTTCATACATTGTCTCCCCAAATAGTTGAAACAGACTTTAGTCTTCATCAAGGCAGCTTAAGTATAGCCCTTAAAAATGAAAGAGGGAGCCTGGAGTTGGTGGGTAAATACATTGAAACTGAGCAACGGGCACTTGGGACAGAACTAATTAAACTTAATAGCTGCCCCCAAGTATGATTAAACACAAAGGGACATCTTTGCTGTTTTGTTGGCCAAGGTCACCTCAGCCAGCCAATTCTGGTATAAATTAAAAAAAACCCAAACAACCAAAACAAAACCCCACAACCCTAAAGTATTCTCGCCTATGAAGCTCAGTTGTTTCACTGTAACCCCATCCACACCGGCTGTTTGAGCTGGTTTAGGACCTGCTGGTTTTAACATTGGTTAGTAACTGGAGTGGTGTGTTTTCTAAAGTCACGCTGGTGCAGCAGGGCTGGCTAGCAGGGCTACCGCCGGCTGTAAAGTTCCCCTGACAGCTCTTTTACAATCTGTCTGCTTTTATACCTACAAGACCCTTAACACTGTCTGATTATTCCCTGTAGCAGTGTAAATGATGCACCGTACCCATGTGCTCCCGTGTACGTCAGGTCATCAACCTGCCGTCCCTCGGTGCGCACCATCGACTCAAGAGCACGGAGGCCCTTCGGGTGAGCTGTTCTCGCGGAGGTGTGCAGGTGAGGGTAGATTTGTGCAAGGCCTGCGTGTCTGCCTGGTTGCTCCAGATGTGCCACAGCCACCCAAGCAGCAGGTGAGATGCCAAGCCCAAGCAGCTGCTGGGCCACGCGCTCCAGAGAGTTGCGAGGTGAAAGATGAAAGTGGCCCCCCATTAGCGTTCCTGAGCCCACTGCTGGGGGCGCTGGGATGGAGTGTTCGAGAGGAAGAAAACAACTAGATAAAGCTAAAATAATTGTATTTGGCTCAGCCCGAATGTACTTTTTAAGGCCCTTCATAATTAGAAGCTTGGCAGAGAGTTAGCTGCAAGGAGGACTGATGCTGGGTTTGGACATTAAACGAAGATCAGCCCGTTTCCCTTGCAAACCTCCTGCTTTTCAGCTAGTTCTGGCTGTAACTTGGTTATCCCTGATTACAAGTGTTCAACAGCTTGAATGTTAATTCAGTTATGTTAGCTAAGGTGCAGTCTAGTCTACAGACTTTAACTAGATTAAGAGACAGATCAGCTATAATTGGAGTCCCTGATTGAATTAGATTGGGATTACAAATATAATTGGATACTACCCTATTTGAGACACTTCAAAGGAAATATATCTTTGAGCATGAAAGCTGAAAAATCAACAGACCTTTGGAAATCCTTGATCCTGTTTCCTGTGTGGACGTAGCTAGTCCTGTGTCGCTCCAGTGCCTTCTGCAGAAAGATATTTTTTAAAAGACAATTGCACGGGTGGAAACTATAAACCAGACTTTTGACATACGTCCCCAAGTCAAAGGCAACATAACCTTGCAGCTTCATAATCTTGCCCGTGCTAGTGGTACAGCCAGATTAGGCTAAAACTGTGCCTGAAAGGAGCTTTAAAACCTAGTAACAAGTCCTAAGAATGGACTAATAGGCCTCAGGTTTTATTGTAGGATATAAGCTAGGAGCCACAGTTTAAGCAAAGAATTCCTTTTGCTGACATGGCTTTTGCAGACATTTCCATTTGAAAAGAGCAGTTGGGTGAACAATGGTCTCGGTGCTGGTTCAGTGCTTGACACCTTGCAGCATGTAAAGGACAAAAGCCTGAAAACTTTTTTTTTTTTTTTGTATGATATCTTTTCCTGTTTGTGGCCTTTAGTCTTTGCACTACTCCCAGCCTCCAGCCACCAGAGTTAAGTAGGTCACACCATAAACAGGCTTCTCAGAATAACAGCGGGCTCATAACTCGAGTAGCAAAAACCTAGAGATTACATTTTGTGCAAGAGAAACAAAACAACTCTAGCAGCCTCTTAATTGACCAGCCATGTCACAAAATGAAATTAAAATTCAACCCTCAAAATATCTACTCTTGTTTCAGTTTAAGTCTCCGTAAAGATAGCAACATTATTCAGAGGGTGGCTATGATGGTCCGTTCTGCTCCAGGCATGAAATGACTTTAGGTCTCTTGAGCCCCCAACTCCTTAGCCCCATTTGGTCTCCTTATACATGCTCCTCAAAATCCCCCAAACATTCAAGCTGAAGTATGCTACGTGAGAAGTATTTTTGCCCAACTTGGGTTGCTTTTTTTTCTTTTTCAGATGTTCCCTTTTTTTACCTTCTCCTTCAGGTTTCATCAAAAACTTGCC
Source organism: Charadrius vociferus (assembly GCF_000708025.1). Classification (NCBI taxonomy): domain Eukaryota; kingdom Metazoa; phylum Chordata; class Aves; order Charadriiformes; family Charadriidae; genus Charadrius; species Charadrius vociferus. Next base: position 1,321,208 of record NW_009661368.1, read on the forward strand.
ACTCATGTAAAGAATGTTGGTCCAGTTGTACACTGGTCACCCCTGGAGTCTCAAAGTGCCTTCTAGACATACAATAGTGTTTAGAAGATAAAAATGGCCTCAGCAAATATGTAATACCTTGACCCGTTCCTTATAATACTCAATCCTGGCTCCATACACAAAAGCTCACGACCAACAAAGCACCTTTACAGGATGCTCAAACAAGCCGGAATTACAGTTAATAAATTGTGACCCACATGCTCATGTTTCCTCACACTCTTTTTGCTGATTAATTGTTACCAGCGTCTCTGTTTAAAGGTACTCCAGGACAAATTGGATCCTGATTTATTTTTTTAACATCCCACAGTTAGGTATTTTCAGGGAAGAAGACAGATGCATTAAAGTAATTCCGTGTCCCAAAGTGAGACCTACAACCATGAAAAAAAAGGAGATATGAGACTTTTGGGTCCTTTGTATAACAAATCATGGATATCTGGGAGAGGTTTTATTTATATGTCATTTGTATACACAAGATTTATGCTTGCAATTAGGTTTCAGTGTAAATTAGCCTAGCCTGTGTGTCTAATTGCAGGTGCAAATCAAGTCGATAAAACATCTTTTTCTGCCTCTCTTGGATTTGTAAGCAGCTCACATCTGAGCTTCAAAACTCCGTGTGTATGTTTTGCAGATGACAATTGTGCCTTGAAAAAAAGCAACACAGGTCCTGGCTCTCTTGAAGCTTCAGTTAGTAAATGGTCTCTTGTACATTTTAATTAAAGCAGTTATTCAACAAGAAACCCTTCTTGTTAGGTTTAGGTGCATAAATTCACTCAATTTTGCACATCAAGAGAGTAAATTGTATCCAAATATTGATGTATGTTGAAACTATTGATACAGCTGAACAGGTATCTGTCTTTTACTTGAGATTTTCCAATTTCTAAGCCTGGTGTTATGTGACAACTTTAGCATGAGCAATCTTTATCTCTGTGCTAGTTAATTGAGAGGGGTCAGATTACTTTAAGGAGCCAATCACTTCGAGGTGGGGGTTGCTGTAATTTAGGACATCAGGAATTTTGACCGCAAGAACAATTATTTTCAAACTTCTCTTTTCATCTCCAAGATTAACTTTTAAATTTTCGGGGAGGAGGGGAGGATAGATGGGGTGGGGGAGCAAAGCAGAAGCACCGCACAGATTGGCAGTCACCTTGAGTGTACTAAAGGGTGACCAAAGAGAGGAAAAAATTGCAATTTCCTTTATTTACTAAGCTTGCTCCATTCCCGATTGTGTATGACTTGGCAACATATATTGATTTTTCAGGAGTTTCTTTTTACAATTACAAAAGAAAACGAAATTACTGATTGGGAAGGAAAACTTCTTTGTTCTGTTTTGTAAAAGAAACAGTTCTTTGTGTGTTTGGAAGAAATAGAAATGCATTAAAAGAAGAAAAAGAGAAGGAAGAAGATGATGCCACGGAAATCAATACAGAGAATTAGGTGAAATAGAACATCTTGTATGTTTTTTAGAAAATCATTCTTCATACACTAAATACATTTGCAGACTTGTTTCCTTCAAACCTTTTCAAGTTGTAATTTGAGTCTGAATCTATAGGCCTCCCGATAGGTTTTAAGATGGCCGAGAAATCTTTTTTATTATTTTAGAAAAAGCACAAGAGTAGGAAGAACTCAGGCCTTCAGAGACCGTCTGAAGTAATCTTAACAAACGCGTGTATATTTATCATCCCTACAGTCATGTCAAAGAAGGTATAAACTTATTGCCTGGGGGTTGAAAGACCCAATCGTATGTCATCAAGGTGCAGGGTGTTACCTCCATGTGACACAGTGACAGAAGAACTCAGTGCCAAGGTGGCACATCCTCACCCACCGTGTGAGAAACACCGAACGCCAGTTCTCCCAGCCAGGCTTTATAAGAGAGCGCTTGTCTGACCTCAGTGTGAGTAATGGTAGAGTCAAGGCAGAATAGCTTGAATTTTGCATGCTAATACTGGTCTCGGAAACAGTATGACCAGTGACAACAATCGGGGAGCAGTCTATCACCCTCGTCGCCCCCCTGCTATTTATTTTGGGTGCTCAGTGTGCTCAGGACTCAATGCTGAGAATGACAAAGCCCAAGCTGACTTGCAATCATGAGACCTGGTGCTTTCTCTCAGGGTGAAGTTACAGTTCGGGATGAGCCAAAGTACTTACTACTGTCCCTGTTTCCAGCCAGGGATAGGAAGAAGAAGGATGGTGGCACCAAGTCTTTAGATGGGGTTTTCATGCTCACAGAGCCTCCCAGTATAGCTCGATGACATTGGAGTATCAGCACTAAACGCAATCATGGCTAACCCGGCCTGTGCTCCCACCTCTCTTTTGGTCTTTCTATGCCGCGCCGGCTGAAAAATAACCCAGTAAAAAAAGTTGCTAGCTCAGCTGGATCATTTCCTCAGACCACAGCCACAAAAAACACCTGTAGGTCCATGTAGCAGGGAGGGGAGGCACGTGGGGCTGCACCACCATGTTCTCACCACCATGGCCTTGAACAGGGCAGGATTGGGTCTCCTGCATTCAGGAGCGATTTCTACTTTTGAGAAGGCTGCACAAGGTCTTTTTGCCACTGATGTAACTTCACCACTAGGAAAGGTGAAATTAGTCTGCAATTATGTAATTATCAGCCACCCTGAACCTCAATTAATGCATTCTGTAACTCTCCCAGAAAAGGGGGAGGTCTGTTGGATGCATGGTGTAAACATAAACTATGGGAGTTTCTACTTCCAGCTTTGTTGTGCTGTATTTTACATGCTATTCCTGGAGCGGTGTGTGAAGAGAGCCAAATTCAGACTGGTTGGAGTTTATGTCTGCAGCTGTGGGCTAATATTGATGAACCGCACGTTATTTCTGGCCCTGCCCGTATGAATGGAGTTGCTTCAGCACAAGGAATTTTGCTGCAATAGCCTGGGGCAGCCATAGGCAAACAAACAGCCTCTCGCAAGAGATACTCTGAATGAGTAACGCAGGATACGGTTTCCTGGGCTAGGGCGGATTTACCTCAAGTCATGGACTTGCATAGTGTGGGCATAACTTTTTTCTTTTTAAAATACCCTGCTCCCCCTCTCCCCCGCCTTTGCAGTGAATCACTGGGGGTGTTCTCCAAGGTTAAGCAGCTTTTCAAATATTTAGGTACCTCAAGAGAGGTAATCAGGAGCAGTGATTCCAAAATAAGGCTTCATGTAGATAAAGACTTAAGAAGGACTTGACATTTCATGAAACAAGGAAAGGCTCGATCACGTTACAGCACAAACACCAAGCTTGCTTGTCCCATGGGGGCGTTGCAGCCTCCCCTCCGATTTCTGCCGTGGCTCTGCAATGAATTTGCACCAGTGAGACATCCTGAAGGTGCTGGTTTACCCGCTCACGAGCGCCCAGCCAAAGCACGCAACTGTAATGCAAGAGGGGAAAGACAAAGTCATCCATAAGTTCACCTGTTTAGTCTTCTTAAATCCTAAGGAGTGGGACATCCAGCTCTTCCTTTGTGCCATTAATCCATAGCCAGAGGACAGCATCTTCTCCCACCTGTATCCTCTAAGCCTTTAGCTTGTTCCTCAGGCACAGCCAGGAGCTCTGGTGTGATGCGGTGGGTATAAATGGGCTCTGACAGCAGTGCTGCAATGGGGAACAGCTGAAGCTCTGGCTCCTGGTGCCCTATCAGCTTCTCTTCTACCTGACCCCCTACTTTCAACATTTATTCAAGAAAAAATGATTTTATTTAATCAAGCCTTACATGTAAGTATGTGTTATCTGTGAAATATGATGGAAGTTCCATCTATGCAAGCGCAAAAAAAAGAGGAAAAAAGTTTTCATTAACTAGTGCCTATTTGAGGAGGCATTTCTGCAAGCTTCCATAATTTTGGGAACCTACTATTACATGGCCGGTGGATGGCACTTCTGAAAATGAATGAGTACTATTCAGAGCAGTGAATGTTCATATCAAGCAGTTTTTCGATACAAACTGTTCGGTTTCGGGTTACTAACTCCCACGATATTTGATGTTTCATTTAGAACTGAAGTTGCTGGAGAAACAAATGGTTCTAAGAGAAGGCTTTCTTCTGAGGATCTGTAAAGTAATCTTAAAACATGTGATAATAAAGAAAAGCTTGAAAATGTGGGGTCTCTGTGGGGTTCACCCTAAGGTCACGAACCCCCAGAAAGTAAACAGAACCTTTCTAGTATATATATCTCCTGTATTTATATATATATAAAAATAAAAGTGTATATATATTTCCAGTATCTCTCTCTCTCTCCAGTATTTTTATATATCCAGTGTGTGTCTGTGTATATATATGTATAAATCTCTGAGGACTTTAAGATAATTTTGGAGCTTTTGGGGTAATTGAAGCCAATCTGTTTTTTCTGTGTGGGTTTTTTTTTTTTTGTCTGAATACCTGTGAGGCATAATGCTGTATTTATCTCACTCTTACATGAAATTTATTCATCCAAACCCAGTGCATATTCAGTTTTCCAGATACTATCAAAGATATGTGAATAAAACGGCACGGGAAATCAGATTTCAGCCCGCTGGGAATATGAGCTTCAGTCTCTTTCTGGTTTTAGTCTGATGATCACAGCGGGTAAATAGATTGTGGACATACAACTTGGAAGAGGTATTAAAAATAAGGAAAAAAAAAATCTCAAGGGAGATAGATGTCAGGAAGTGAAGTAATGGACAAATAAAAAGAAACATGCATGCTAGGGCTGGGGAAGGACGGGATGTCACCGTGATTGATTGGCTCCAAGTGACAGATTCTTCAGAGCTAGAAAGATGCCTCAGCAAGATTGAGTTTAACTAAGTGGGCAGATCCAAGGTGGGCCTCTAGCCATAAAACAGATTTGCCAAATTGCCCTTGATTCGTTATATTTATGAGTTTAAAAAGCATATAAAATATTTCCACTTTTTCTTTTTTTTTCCCCTAGGAAAGACTAAACATAAATAATGCTGAGTTCAGCGGTGTGGAAGTGGCACTCACCTGAATCCTGATGAATCTGAGATTAGGGCATGTGGGTTTGGGCCCATGTGCAGTCAGACTCTGGGGGCAAATCACGGCATCCAGGGAAGAAAAGTTTTGTCTAAGTAGCTGTTACTGCTGCGCTTGTAGACCTCATCATCTCTGTCTTCTAGAGACAGAATCTCTCTGCGGGGCATTTGCACAGTACCCTTCCTGCAGTGTCTGAGCACCAAAATGTGATTTTAGCACAGCAGAAATTACTATGTGGGACGAAACGAGGGGGAGGGGAAGGTGCCTATCTCATTCAATAGCCACTTTTGGTACTGGATGTCATTTGATTCTCAGGGAAGATGGTGTAAAAGACCGTGCAAGATAATCAGACACCACATTAGGTTTCATCTTGATCTGAAAATTGGTGTATAGATTAGACCCTGAAGCTTGAGGTTGAAAAACCTTGCAGAAACGCCATTAGCAATAACAGTTAAACAAAGATAGTTCTGTCATCCAGTCTGTGCACGAAACTTTTAAAATCCTTGTCTCGGTGGCCACGACTCTCACAGTGCAATAAATCACTTCACTGAAAAAGCATTTCCTATGAATTTGCTGTCTAATATAATAAAATATCTCTTGAATGTCATGTCCCCTTTTTATGTGTCTCTCCTCAAATTTTAAATTATTTTACTTCCTGCTGGAGTCGAGCTATTGTTTAATCTTTAAAAGCTTCTTGTCTGATTTTCAGAAGTGCTGAGCACGTGCAAACCGAGTCAGTGGGCTCTGAAAATGTTAAAAGTCTTTTTAAGGCCAAGGCATGGGTTTAATGTTTAGCCACTTCAGTGATGCCATTGATTCAAGCCCCTTTGATGTAATGGGTTTCCCAATTAGTGGACAGTGGAGGATCACACCTTGGGAATATGTGCTTCATAAGGGGATACAGTATTTGCTCTGAGGAAGCGTTTAAAGAATTAAACCCCAAAATGAGTCCAAACCTCAGTTGCTCTTTCTCCAGCTAATCACTTACCTTCTGCAGCTTAGAAGTAGTATTTAATCTTCTGAAGAATAATGGCTGCTTGCAAACATGTTAGCAAGAACAGCACAAGATTGGCCGAGAATCCATATGTTACAATTATTGGGTCTTGCTGTGGTAATGTGGGTGGGCTGAAGGCTGAATTTTTAAATAAAAGATGCACAGGGAGAGAGCAAGAGTGCAGTGGAACCGGCCCGTAGCGCTGAGGCTGTTCTGTATCTGAACTTACTCAATGGAAGTAAAATATTTTGCTTATAAAGAATTTTCATAAACATGTCTTAGGATGTGTATTAGAGGTACGTCTTAGGATGTGCATTAGGAGTAAGCTAAACAAGATGGTATAAACACAGGGACGGCTCTGTAATAGGAGAATGGATGGCCTGCCTCTGCTTGCTGCAGCAGCCCTGCGCAGGCTGCGCGCCCGGCGGAGCCCTCGGCCGGAGCCAGGGACCGCAGAGGAGCAATCCCCCCGGCCGGGCCTTTGGTGTATAAATCTGGGAGATGCCTAAATATAGAAGCGCGTGGCTAATTCCAGGATCCCATTTTTAAAACCTCTTTGAGTTGCAACCGCATCCAATTTCTCTTCAGCTAAAATTAAAAAGGGCAGATCTACCTCAAGGGATGTTTCGGTGCCAAAAATATCTAAAGTTTTCTCAGGCAGTGGAAAGAACAAATCAAAGAGAACAAGGAGATTTTATTGAGTTTACTGTTAAACACTATCCAAAGTGTCCTGCCAGACTTTGAAAGGTATTTAGGCATTGAAAGGTACAGATAGGCACATAAGAGGTCTTTCAAAAGAGTCTGAGCAGGTCAGGTGCCCAATTCCCATTGAAATTCAGAAGTACCTCAAGATTTAATTTCCCTTTACTTTTATCTTCCAGTCTTGATTCCCATTAAACCCTAACTTAGGCAAACCTCAGCTAGAAAAATCAGATGTTCAGCATTTAAAATCTGGTAGATGCATAAATATAGATGCAAATGCCTAATTTGAGACTTCCACTAAACTTGTGTTTCAAAACTACTACTACATCTAACCTATATAAAGGCACAAACCCGCACTAAATAATAATAATTGAATTCAAATGCTTTCATCCAGATAAAGTGCAGCAATTGAATTAAAATCTGCAAGGATTTTTGGAGCCAGGGTGGACAGTGTAAGTTATAATCTAGTTTATGGTATAAAGTACTAATTATATGTCCATGGTATTCATCAGACGAAAATGTTTCCTGTGTGATGTAAAATAAGTATGGTAAACATTAATTTAATTATGCATTTTATAGGTGAAACTGTGTTTCTAATATTTTGTAACTAACAATAACTTTAAAGGCAACTGTAAATATATATAGTATTTTTGAACCTTAAGAGATTAAAATAAATAACATCTGGACCAAAATAATATGTGAGGCCTGGATTGCAGTTTTGCTAACATCACTTTTAGAAGTACAATACTTTACTGACAAATAAGGCCAGCAAAGAAGCCAGCTCAATATAAACGCAGTAATATTGGCCAGAAAAGGACTTTTTACTAGTGAAAGTGGGAAGTGATTAAAGCTAAATTGACAAAAAGCCAATATGTTTTGTGCTGGTGAGGTTGGGCAGTACCTAAGCAGTCCGGTTTCTGGCATTGCTCTATCGGCGAGGAATAAATAACTGTGCATTTCTCAGCTGTCAATACTGTCCATTGAAAGGTTACAAAATAAATTAGAATTTCCCCTCACTTTATCTAGCTCTCATCTTCCTGCTTGCAACTCTGTCATGATATTTTGCATTACGATTGAATTTTTGTGCCTTGGCAGTGTCTGTGGGTTGTGGCATCCTCTCCCCACGGCAGGATCTCCTCTGCACCCCTGGAGCCGGTGCTGCGCGGAAAGGTGAACTTCAGTGAAGTTATAGCAAAGAGAAACATCGCGCTCACTCTTTGCCTCATCTTCAGATGGGAATTAATGTCCTTGCCTCATCACAAGAGGCTCCTGGGTGACACATGACAAACACATTAGAGGAGGGGCCCTGCTAACAAAACAACAAAAAGTTTGCTTTCTTGACGGAGTAATTCATTTTGATGATGATTTTTTGAAACGGTGGCTCTGCTCTGTTCTCTGCCTGCGGGTAGGTGTTAGGTTATTCCTGTGAGAAAGGCGACACAGGATAACAGCAGCCGCAGCTGTGGAAACCATTCGCACTCTAATAGCGCTGCTGCGGCGTCCCCGGTGAAAGCCCCACTGTGTAACGAGCAGAGGCAATTTCCACGCGATAGTAAACAAAGAATATCTATGCGAAGATAGTCTATGTGAAGTCACTCTTGTACAACCTTTTTGTTTTCTTTTTTCTTTTTTTTACCCGTTCCCCTGTTTATTTTGCGGCCTGAGCCTGATTAAGGTCCCCTTTTTGTGTTTCTGCTTGGTCTCGTAGGCTGCATCACTAACAACTTGGTGCTATTTAGTTTTATTTGCTCTTAAAATGAGCAAGGCATTCTTAGGATGTGTTATGTGATACTACTGTTTTGTTACTTCCCCTGGATAATAAACAGTCTGGAAATTAATGATTTATAAAGGGTTAGTGTTTGTGTGACAGAAACTAGGACAAGCGGCTTGACTCGGATCCCGCTTGTGCCTGTAACTCCAAACATTTTAGATGATTCACCTCTGATTTGCATTTAATCAAAATCCTGCCCGATGCACTTCTTTTAACACGTGTAAGTCAGACGAAAGTTTAGCACTAACGTAATGGCCACTGATGTAGGAACCTAGAAGAAGTCATAGCTATATTTTCTTTGCAATGAAATACATACACAGCTGAATTACATTAGAGAGGGACAATTCTGCATGGTAAACTCCAACCGGGCCTTGTTTGTTGTACAAATAAGCTTCAGCCCTCCAGGATTTAGGAAGACGGAGTATGAGCCCCTTGCACAATGCTGCTGGGAAGCGATTCTCCCATGGGGTCGGTCATCAGCTGCACGTTGCAGGCTATGACTAACCTTATCTGCGGATTCGTGTTACGGCGAGTTTTGAGGCAATTGTGGTTCCCAACAATCCAGGACTCCCTCCATGTTTCTTCTTCCATGCACCACAGTCCTTCCTCTGCTGCACATCTGGTTGTGAAATCAGTGGGTGATCCAGTTCAGGGAACTGATCCAGATTAAAACCACACACACACAAAACCAAACCCAGAGGATGGAGAGCCAGCTCAGGATGTGAACTGGGAAAGATGCAATGGGGCAAGAATACTCTGAGCCCCTTCTGTCACCGAGCCCTTTCTGCCATGAAGCCATGGTCACAGATGCCACAGTTCAGTCCACAGATTTTAGACCTTTTGAGTAGTTATGGGGTTACATCAAATACAGTGAGGAAATACTGCCTGGGACATAAGGCTTGATCACATAATAAAACTTAATTGTTTATTAACTTAAGATGGCATTTACACTGGGAAGATGAACTAATTAATATCTGCACACGTCCTCAAGTGCAATTGCCTTGGCCCTGATTTAGCCCTCACTGAACTGTACCAGCTATCTCCCACTCACATACCCTATTTAATGCAAAGATATTCAAACACAACCTTAACAAATACAACTGAGTAATACTAGGCGTTGTGACAAAAACTTTAGAGATCGCTGCTAAAAATCAAGCATTGCTGGGAACGGCTGTTGTTCCAGCTGAATTTCGGAACAATTCCTTAGCTTGAGAAGAGAGCCCTTTTTCAAGTTGTGCACCTGCACAAATGCTATTAAAAATCCAAACAGAAATACTAGAAAGCGGTTCTCATGCGAACTCGCCAACACTTTCATGATACAAGTATAACTCCCGGGCCGAGCACGTGGGATATATAACACCCTCAAACAATGGGCTTTTGTTAATGAGCTCAAGAGAGGCTCCAATATAATTTACCATACAATGGTGCAGTGTATGGGATGTGCAAATCCGTAAACACTCCCCCCCCAGTGTTTTGTGGTTTTGAAACAGCACGGTAAGATCACATAACCTGAATTGCAGATGTAGGGACAGAACGGACATATCAGCCACCCCCTGCTCAATTACTGAGACTCTGGGTCAACGTCTTTAAAATACTCCCAGCGTCATGGATCAGCCGCTGTGGGAAAAGGAATAACACAATGGTGTTATGCATGGGGTTTTGCTCACATGTGCCTGGAAGTGCTATATAAGGCTTGATGTCTTTCATGGACTTTCTGAGAATTGCACATGGAGAGGAGTCCCTCGACTCATCACTGTTCTCTGCGGAGGAACTGCCTTAGGAAGGGACACAGTACCAAACGTAGAGGTTTCGGTAGCAAAGTGCATCAACAGCTTGTGAATGGAAGGACTGAAAGGTGCTATGAAAATTGTAACTCGTTACTGTATTTTTCTAAAAGATTAATGTCAGATCCTCAAGAAAAGGGCATGTCTACAGACTGCTAATTTATTACCAGTAAAGCTTGGTTTAATAAACTTGTGGTAAATATTTTCTGCTTTTAAGACCCTTTAAGGCTTCAAAGACTCCCATTTGCTTTAGGGTCCCTAGGGATGCTGGTGCCAATGAGACATGTTTCATTAATTATGTTACACAAATAAGCCAAATATTGCACAAATGTGTGTAGCAACATTGTGAGGAATGCAGCAAGGACTCTTCCCAACTTCACACGGGGCAGAGCCAGCTGGGTGCTCTTTTGAAGGACAGTTAGGGCCTGAAGCACACACTTGGGTCCTGTCCACACCCCAAAATTGTATCATTACTGTTTAGGTCAGCACAAAATTGCCAATAGTTTTCCCTCTGGAATTCAGAAACATCAGGCTGTCTTTCCCAGTCCACAGCCCTGTTAAAATAGAAATAGAAGGGAAAAGCACACTGCAGATCCCTCTCATCTTTTTGGGTTGGAAATTATGCAGATATTGTGAGATACCAGAGGGTGATGAAGTCTGAGGTTGTGTTCCCATAAGTCTTCTTTGCCTGGATGAGGTTGGAAGTGGGGCATCTTGCTGCGAGGAGCCTGGAGGTGAGGTATTCCTGGGTCAGGTTCAGAGCCAGGGTCATTTGGCACTGGAAAATGAAAATATCAGTGCCGTGAGCAGGTATGCTGCAGTAAAACTGGGTATACCGGGGCAAGGGAATAACCAGAGATATTTCACAGCCATTAGTAGAAGGTCACTGAAACCACACAATGATTGCATCTTTCAGAAGGAGGACTGTTGGAAGAGCTACAGGCAAAGATGATTTTCCCAGAGGAGCACACAGGAACAGAAACCCTCGTTTTGATTCTCACCTTACCTTTTTGCTTGCACAACTCACACATAGACCAGCAAAAAGCTACGTCTTGTCTGAGCAGGTGAAAGCCCCCTGTTAAACAGGCAGTTGATAACCTGAAAGGCTGGAGATTAACTCTTGACCAGTCCCTCTCTAAACCAACTATTATCACAATCTGTGTTTTCCCGGTCTCTGAGAGGGGAAATTAGCAAAAACTCGGTGCTAACTGGAAAACAGAAAGATGCTGTTTGACTGGCTGGGCACAAGAGCGATTACAAAAGCACACTAAAGTACTTAGAGCTGAGGGAGACCTTAAGAGCATACGCTGATAGTGTGCCATATGTCAGGGCGCGTGCTGCTTTATATTACTCGGTGCGGCTTTGTGAAGGAACTGTATTTGGCTTGTATATGAATTTTAAATGAATTGTTAACACATTTTATGAATCTGGTAAAGGGGTGCTGATGTGGGAGAGCGCACATGTCTGTTCTGCGAGATGGAGTAAATAAATCATGACTTTCACAAGATAAAACTTTATTGAGTAGCAATAAACGACAGAAATACTTCTAACAGCGTTTAAAGCTGTGTAAAAGAAAGCACGAAGGGCTGATTGCCCCCGAGTACGTGTGTTTGTAACAGATTGCGTTGCACTGGTGGGAGAGAAGGTGCTTTGCTGGAGGAGGACTGGCTATCATGCGCTGTAACCCCCTGGGTCTTCGGTCCATAATGCCTTTCAGCACCTACATTTGTTGCTCACAGTATCTACAACATTTTGGTGCCTTTACCTAGACATAATCCTTCTCTCACTCTGCCTTTCCTCACCATAAATTCCTGTGCTCTTTTGTCCTGAGGACACTTTCGGACCAGAGGACGCATCATCTGTGCGCCCTCCTGCCTGGGTTCACACTCTGAGCAGGTGGGGGAAGTGGGTCTCTAGAGTAACACACTCAAAGCCATCATGGATGAGTAAGCCAAAATTAGACTGAAAAGTGGGCAAAACAAATTCCCATAATTTTTTCTTAAAGTTCTTCATAAGAATACCTTGACTCTTGTCAGTGCACTTTGGCCAGTCGTAGCAGGGTGGGTAAGAGCTTCCTGGTAGGTCCTCTGCAGTAGGGGACGGACTCTAGAGCATCTTGGGCAGCACGTGCAGGAATGGTACCACAAATTTTGCTTAATGTGCTGGTGACTGACATCGTGCTACACATGAAACATTGGAGATTCGGAGGAGACTGAATTGCTATCAAAAAGTTCTGGTAGCTTGAGTGGTGTAGGCCAGTGTCCTGACACACAAAACCAAGGCGCCCTTTCTAGAAGTATTTACTCAGCTTTAAGAAACACCTGTGTAGAAGTTGGACTCTGAAAAGAGCTTTTGCTGCTATTTACACCAGCTAATTTAGTGCCAAATCCTCTCAGGCAGCAACAGATTCTCTTGTTTGTTAGAAAGCAACCAAACACTTTCTCTGGACTTTCAAAACTGGAAAACTATAGTTCTGCATTATTGACATCAACCTTATAGATTTACTGTACAATTTTATTAATGAAAATATCTAGGTATAAATGATCAGTTCCTGGATTGCTTACAAGATGACTAAATTCTGCTTATATCGCAGGTACTCTTTTCAGCATCTCTCAGTTCACAAGGCATTGATTTATGCTGCTAGAAGCCCGTTTGCCTGTCTTGCCCTGCCCTATCACGGTGGCTTTTAGTATTTGCTTTTGTCTAGGACTATCACTTGGTTTTTTTTTTAATGAAACAGCTATTAAAAAAGGCACTTTCTCCTTCTCTGTTTATATTTGTTTCTCTGTCATTTGGAGAAGAAAGATGAGGTCTGTGGAGGTGGTATTCTGGGGAACATAGCATCTACCTGAATGTCTTTCCCTTTGCTGGCTTGTATGTCTGAGTTTGTCTGTGTCTCCAAGAACCTGTGGGTCTTTTTTGAAAGTGCATCAGCTGAACCCCCAGCCTTCAGGCTGGGCTTCTCATCTGAGTGTGCTGCAAAGAATACTGCTTCCCAGAAGGAGAAAGCCTGTAGGATCAGTCACAGGACAGACACTGTCCGGGTTGGTACCCGGAGTCCCCCCCGTACTCACCTTGGCTCCTGCCTTCAGTGCTCTTCCTCTGCAACGCACTCCTGCCTCTGCACTTCTTAGGGACCATCTCGCCTCTGCAAATTCGGCTCCTCGTGTGCTCTGGCCATTCTGGAAGGTTAGTTCTGCCCTCGGTGGAACCTGGAGGTCCAGATGCAGCTTGAAATGGAGCCATTCTGGTCTCCTGCAGAGCTGCAAGAGGAATTACACGGCACACAGGCAATGTAAGACCGGGAGATTTGAGAGAGCCGGGACTGATTTCCACACACCGTGGAGGTGGGCAGCAGGAGTAAAAATTTGTACTAGAGTCATGTTTTCTGTCATTTCTCTGAGTGCATTTTGTCCCAGGAGATAATGAAGAGTCCCTACAGCAGCTTTGTGGGTGGAACGGTCTTGATACAGACCTAGTGCTATTTTAGAAGTAATTTAATTTGACCATCAGGAATATCAACTTTTACTGGTGAAGCCAAGTGTGGATATATGCAAAGATACCTCCCTTCAGACGTATTTTACCAGTCAGGCCTGTTGGGCCTGCCCTTTTAAAGAGCTTAACTTGAAATACGACTACAGTATTCAAGTTTAGATACTACAATGAGACAGCACAGATCTTCTTAGGCAGGGGATTACTCTGCAGAAGGATTTTTTTTTTCCCCAACACTGAGTCAAAGATACTTATCTATACTTACCCAAGCAGCTTTTACTTCAAAATCTTATGTAAACAGGCATTTATAAAGTGAGAAATATCATCCTGCTTTACCCCAGCACTGTCACATTTACCAAGAAACAGTTCACTGAATTTGTAGGTGCGATGGTCACCCAGTGAAGTCAGTGGCAACATTTCCACTGTACTCAACGGAACCAGGATTGCAGTCTGGAACCTGGGAAATTAGAGTTCTTAAGATTTAGGTCTCTGGTTTGATTTTGCTCTGGAAATACAATCTGATCTAATATTTCTTTGCTCTTCATGGATATTGGGATGATCATAATTGGTCAAAACTAGGAAATGAAAAAAACCCAAACTACAAAGTTGTTTTATACAAAGACACAGGCAACATCGCTTTATGCTCCCAGGGGAAGTTGGCACTTTGCACAGACTCAGATTTCATGCAACTATTTCCTTAGCCCAGCTCAGCGCTCAGTAAAGACAAGAGGAATTTCGATCATCTCAAAAGTTTCTTGGTTCCCAGAAAAACTCCCCTTACACCCCAGAGATACCCACAGAAGCAGACACGTGAATCTTTCTTCTCAGTAAAAAAAAAAAGTTTGTGGAGTAATAAAGTTTAAAAAAAAAAAGTCACTTGCCTGATTGGTCCCTTTTGGCTGAATATGAAGTGGAATGAAACCTCTTGCAGTGGGACAGCCTTACTTTTCCTCTAGTGCACTCACTGCAGACGGCAGCCCAATAAATCTGCTCTTCAGTGTATCCACAATACCGTCAGCTGATCAAGGCTCAGCTGAATGCTCTATGCTCAGTGATGATGTAGCAGAGACCCGAGATAAGTAACTTTATATATACACGACAGTAATCCCCCCTCCATCCAGACATTTTAAAAACATCTTGATATAGAATTAAACCAGAGAGATGTGAAAAGAGGTGAAATTATTCAGGATATACAATGGAGGAATTTTATTACCAAGCTGACTGCATTATAAATCAAGTGCTCTGTAAATGCAATAAAACAATTGTTTAGTCTGCATGATTCATACCACAAACCTCAGTATTCTGTGTTTTGATCTTATTGCAGCAATAAACTGTCTAGACAGCAATTAACAAACTGTTTTTTCTTCAGATGTTTGGAGTGCCTTTGCTGCCCGATCAGCACTCAGAAATACAGGGCTTTTTCTCTATTCCTATTAATTATCAGGTTGATCAAGAAGCATGGTTAGCCATTCTCTGTAATTGTACAACATTTCTCTTTAAGTGAATTGCTATAGGAAAAGTACCAATAATATTGTTTTTCATTAGTACTAAGTACCTAAGATAAAGATTTATTTTACCATGGTGCTCTAGAATGAGCTTTAAAGGATAATTTATACCGAGCAATAGCATGCCATTTTAGGCCCTGGTTCAACAAACTGCTTACGCGTGTGCCCAACTTCAAGCATATAAGTAATCCTAAGAGAATGTGTACATTTAAATTTTGGTGCATGACTCAGGACTTTACTGAGTTATAGCCAAATAATCGATCCCTTATATATAGCTATCTCTTATCTTTTTATACAATAAGTGCTGCAGATGTGTTGCATCCTGGTCTTAAGCTTAACGGCTTACTAGTGAGAGGTGAGGTGTAAGGGAACCTAAAACCTAGGACAGCTTCTGGGGATAAAAAAGAGACTTGAGAAAAACCTGCAGAAAGAGATTGAGTTTCTTCAGATAGTCATTTAAAATGTGTGACACAATGGAGCCTTTAAAAACCTGTAATATCACTACACAGAGTTTTAGAGAAAGGCAAACAGAACCGTATTTCCCGTGGTGGCCTGTGCAGGTGAACTCTTCCTTTTCAGGAAGGATTTAAGGCATGAGAGGCATCACCCTGCAGCTGAAGCAAGGGCAGCACGGGCTGCAGCACGTTTGCTCAGCACAAACACCGAGGCTGTAAATGTACGTGCCTGCGTGCGTGTTTATGCTCATAGAGCAGAGAGTGACTCATCACACACGATTTCCCTCACACGGCTCCTTGCTTTGGCAGCTGATGCAACTCTATAAAATCCACAGGCCATGAAAACAAACAGTCCCCCGATTTTTGCCTGGTATAAAAGAGCAAAGCGGCATTTTTGTTGGTTTTGGGGGCAGAGCTGGCTCTTCCGGCTGGTGGAGA
>NW_009661368.1:1337590-1358349 GCF_000708025.1 Charadrius vociferus
GGGGAATGCGGGGCTGGGGGATGCCGCGGGGCCGGGGGATGCTGCAGGGGATGAGGGGCTGGGGGATGCGGGCAAGTACAGGGGGATGTAGGGCCGGAGGATGTGGGGCCACCACACAGCTCACCTGCACACCTACACACCTACACGAGGAGAAACAGCGTGGTAAGCTCTGCTGGGGTGAGCTCAGGTCTTCAGGCAGTGAACTTGCAGGCAGACGTCTGGCGGCGGTTGCAAGAAACATACTGAAAAATCCAGTGATGGCGCTTCACTTTATTTAATTTGAAGAAATAAGTCCATGGGATTTGGCTGAAATTCTACGTCAATGACTAAATAGTTCAGATCTCAAAAGCAAAATGAAGAAATTAATTTTGAAGTAGAAGTTGTTTGAATAATAATAATACTTTAAAGAAAAGAAAAAAAAAAGGTGTTTTCTTCCTTATTCTATTCTTATTCCTTGTTGTGGCAGTGGACAGGGGAAGGGGGAAAAAAACCCCAAATGCATACAGAAAAGAGAAGGAAAATCTACAATTAAATCTGGTTTGATTATCCTCGAAAGTAGAAAAATAGCAAATTAGTTGAAATGGAACTTTTCAACTAAATTCACAGTGAATCACACTTTTCATTCGCTGTGTTTCTAACAGTTCTGGAGCACTGTTTTGCATCTGCAGAGGTAAAATATTTTATCTCAATGTAAGAAAAATACTATGGGTCTGATCCTGATAAATAGCATATAAAGCAGGCTTGCCATCCTGGCCAGCAGGAGCAATGCAAGTGGTATTTTTTAAGAGTCACGGGTTGTAATACAAAGACATGAAAAATGCTCTGAAACTTGGGAAGTTATTTTTTTGAGCACTATGTTGTTTATAAGAAGTACTGCAAGGCATTTAATTTGTTAGTGATATCTGTATGTCATAGCATCTTAAAATAAATCACTGATCCCTCAGCCAGTGCTGATGACAAGGTGACCAGTTCTAGTGCACTTTGCAGAGGGACTGTGTAAGTTTGATGCTCAGATGCTAAGGACTCCAAGTGCCTCAGTTACTCATCCATCTGTTGATGGGGACCGTTGCGTTTCAAAGATTTCTTTGAGTGCGTGAATTATGGCTTCCTTTGCTTTCCTGGGAATATTTGCAAAAAATAAGAACAGTCCTGTTGAAATTAGGAGCGAGTTTTAGGGTTCATATTTACATAATTTGTCTCCACAACTAAAGAACACAGACAAGTAAGAGGCTTAGCTGCCCTTGAAACACAGGCAGGTGTCCTCATTTCATTCCTGAAAAAAAACTGGAAGCAAAGAACCCAAAAGCTTCACCATGTTCTGTTTCATTGAGCAATGTCACAGTACCAGGGGGGAAAGGAAAATTCTGCACATAGACATAGGAGGATACACATCTTACAGGTTATCGATTGACTAATTGATAAGTCCAGCACACAGTAATTACAGTGGAGAAGTCTGGATGTCAGGATCTGTCAGTTATATTTGGAGGGGCTGGAGCAGATGTGAGGGGAGACTGTTTAAATGTGACCCTGGGAAGTGTGGGAACCACTATAGGAGTCAATAAGTGCCCCATAATCCACTGACAAATACTTGCTATGTTTGTTTGGCTTTTAAATTTCAAAGAGTTTTGCTTGAAGAGTTGTACACCATTTATAAAATCCTCCTCTTGGTTTGGCTTTGTTGTCTTTCTTTTCTTCCTTTTTTTTTTTTTTAAATTTTAAAATAAACTCATTCCTTTGGAAAGCTTGAAAAGGAAACTTGCTTTCATTCTAATTTGCTTTTCATCTGTTGTGTATGAAAACTGGGCAGATGCAGCAGGATTGCCCATGAAGTCAGACCTGCAACTTTGATATACTTTCCCTGGAGAAATATCTTTGTCTTGAAAGAGAAGAAAGAAAAAAAAAAAAGTTTTTAAAAAAAAAAGTAGAACGATGCAGACTTTTCAAACACTTATTAGGAAACAGGCGCAGCCAGTCAAATTAAATTCTGAGCTTGCTAACCTTGACAGTGTCCCTTTAAATTAACTTTGCGGGCTGGAAACACACAAACAAAATATTTTAAAGAATTTATCTGAACAAGAAGCAGTGGCAAAGCTGAGGTTGCTGCTCTGTGTGTCTGGTGCAAGGTTTGGAGTGTGAAATCCCAAAGGGCTCCCAGAGGGCACCCACCGCCTGGGCAGGGGACCTTCCCGGGTGCTCCTTTGCACCCACCCACACGCCCTGGCCTGGGGCAAGGGGGGCAGAGGGGGCCTGGCTGGGAAGCTGGGGTGAAAGCTGGTTTGCTTTAAGACATTTGCCAGCAGCAGCGTGCAAACCTCAAAGAGGGGACTCGTTTGACCGCACTGGCTGAGGGGGGTGCCCTCTGCCATCCCACCAGGGCAGGCTGGTGGGATGCTGCGGCTCAGCCGGCCACGGGTTCCCTCTCACAGCTCCAAGGTATCCATCCAGCAGCCCAGAAAATTGCTACCGATGTCAGGGAGAGCTGCCTTCACACTGGAAAGCATGAGGAGCGTGTACAGGAGGGGCCTGTCCCCTCGGCTTGGGGCTGCCCAGGGGATGGATAACACCTCTGCCACCCCCGCAGCAAAGATGCCATGAAAACCAAGGCAAGGCTCAGAGGCGCAGCCAGATCACTCATCCCCCTCCTTTCTGAGGGTATGATTTTCGCTTGTGGATTTAATGCACATCGACATGCTCCAAACACGTAAATCACACTTTGTTCTCTGACTCTCCTAAGGGTTTTAGCTCATCAAACTCCCCCACCTAATGAGGCAGCCTGTAAAATTCATGATGGTGTGTTAGCACTTTCAGAATATTTTTAAAAGGCAGTTCAATATAACTTAAATATTTTTTTTTTTTATGTTTTCATGCAGGAAAAAAAGAGCACAATTTTTTCCTAATTTGTTTTTTAATTTTAATCTTGGGCATGAAATACATTTTCCCTGTTCACCTGTACATCTTTCTTTAGGTTAAAAAAAGTACTGAGGGTAAGAGCTGTGCTGATAAGTCTTAGGAAGGTGGGTGGAAGGGAAAAAATAAAAGAGAGAGAGAGAAAAAAAAGAGATCTGATGTGTCTTTTGTGCTGCTGCACAGAAACTGCTGCTTGTAATACTACAGCCAGCCATGCTCATTGTACGGCCAAACAGCAAAATAGTAGCATTGTTAAGCTGGATTGCTGAATTTCATTATTTTTTTTTCTTTTTTTCTTTTCTTTTTTTTTTTTTTAAACAGAGAGAAACACATAGTTTTATAGAAGATGGAAAAACAGGATTGTTTAACTATTTTGCAAGATTTTTTGTAGAAGCACAAAATACCGTCTACAAGAGGGAGCTGCTGCTATAACTCTCGGCCAAACTATATGCAGCTGTTGCAAGTTTATTTTTTCTTTCATATTATTTTTTGTTATTTAACATCGGATCTTTCTAATAACAAATAGCACTCCTGGCACCCATCTTGCAACCCAGAAAATCTTTAGGGGGGAGAAAAAAAAAAAGCAAATTATTAAGATCATAGAAATTGTTCAAAACAGAAACACAACATTGCACTGCTTTATAGTTTTGTTCCAAACTCTAAATTCAGCTCAATTTCTTGAAAACGCTCCTGTCCTTTTCCAAACCAAGCCTGAATTCACTGAAAAGCAAGTCTGATTGCAAGAGAGTCCCAGTTTTACAGTCAAATCAAGGAAAAATTGTTTTACCTGGTTTTGACTAAAAAAAATGTGGTGATGTTCATCTATTTCAGATAACTGTAACTTTGAGAATTAGCTTTCCTTTAAACTTTGGGGATTTAAGTGGTTAAAACCCCATGTCCATCAGAACAGTCTAATGCATGCCATTTACCTCTCAACATCCAGTTTTACATAGGTCTCCATACAGCCTTAAAGAGAGACAAAGCAAGCTTAAAATTTCAATATTCCAAATAGATTTTGTTGCTTTTACTCCCAGTTAATGCTGCCAAACAGTGAATCTAATTAACTGGACACAGGAGGGCCTTTATGAATGGAATGTAACATAACCATACAAAGTAATCTCGTTACATTGTAACAAGAGGTTAAATACCACTTCCTGCTATGTAGTAGCTGTTAAGTATAGTATTGATGAAAAATATGCTAATAACACCTTCTGAAAAGAATAGCTTAGTTCTTGTTAGCTAATCTCCGCAAGCTGTTTGGTAAGCTGCTTTTGTGGTGTGGTTATATCACATGCACATCAAGCAAAACTATTCTGTTATGTCTATCACCGGGTTTTAAACTGCGGGATTTTTTTTTTTTTTTTCATGGGGAAAATTTACATACATATCCGTATAGATATATACGTGCACAGATACCCAGTGGTTTGATCTGTTGCTCACACCCTTCCCACCCCTCTCAAGGCCCTGGGTGGGAGAGGAGCCGCCAGGCGTGGGGCCGCTGGCACTGCCAGAGCAGGACCATGACAGAGCTGGAATCCAGGGCCTGGGCTTGGAACCCAGTTCGAGCTGAAAATCCCCAAAGTTTCGAATCGGACCTTTTATACAGAGAGATGAGAATCAGGCTTATTCTTTCACTTGTAAATCAATGGAAATCTGCTCATAAATCATTACTATTCGCATCTGGGGGATAATTATTAGTCAAAGCTCACCGTTAAACCTGAAATTTTAACTTAAGAATAACGTAAAAAAAATGTTAACTCTCTTAAATCACAGCAGCTGGAACGGATTTTCACAGTCACTGAACTGATTTGCAGTTGTATTAGTCGATCAGCATCTCACATTAGGTGTCTATAATGCAGGCAGGGACATCATGCTAAGCCCCTGTATTTCTTCTGTGCATGGGCCCATCTTTATCTGGAGAGTAACGTTCTGTTTTCTTTTCTCCCTCTTCATTTCCATAAACAATATGCACAATTCTCTGAGCCATTCAGTCTGCAAATAAAGGCGGAGGGCTAAGTAAATTTGCTTCACACCAATTATTTTTGTGAGGTCACCGAGTTAAGCATTAAAGAATACTGCTGTGGATGAGCACTGGGGAACAGTATGATTTGTGCTATGAACTGGACAAAAGCACTCAGCACATAGCAGAATACGACATTTATTGGGAAGCTTTGTTCCACGAGTTAACAGAAGAATAATCCTTTTCTTTTAACAACTACGAATTACTCATTTCACCGCATAACCCAGCTGCACTGTAAGTCACTTTTGTAAGTCACAGCATAGGAAAGAAAGTAAAAGACGTATGATTTCGGGGAAAAAAAAGTAATTGATTGCTCAGTTCAGCATTAAGCTGTTTTGCTTCTATGCACAGCGTGAGGGTGAGTAGTCGTCAAATTATTGTGTTGTGTTTTTATGCAAATAAAATTACAGAAGGGAAGAACATTTTTAAATAATCAGAAGCCAAGTGAGGAGCCAAGGATCCAGCTGTTGGGGATTTGCGTCGCTTTATTGTCACACTTCTCACAGCCGCTTACACCAGCGAGAGGCTGGCCCCACATCTGACTGTTTACTATGTATGGCTGGCTTGTGAGCGGTAAGTAACTGTGACAAAATGCTCTGCACTTGGGTAATTGCTGATGATTACATTTCAGACAAAGGACTTGGGCTTGCACAAAACAGCAAGGCGATATTTCCCCGACGGAAGACAAAATTATACAGCGGTTATATCGCTATTAATGGAAAAAGGAGTAAGTCTTAAAGTTGCTTTGCTCGTTTCAGGAGGCGAGGTCAGAGTCGGACACTGACGTTTCAGGGGATTTCAAAAATCAAACTCAAACAGAAAAATCTGATTGTGCCTGAGAAAGTTAGGGATCAGGCACAGGCTACAATCGATGGAAATTTGATCTGAAAAATCACTGCAGGATCTGATACTTTATCACGCTTCCTAGGAGACAGGGATAAAAAGTAGTATCTGGGCTGGCATTTTTAGTAAGATCGAGTTACTTCATTTTTGGACACTATTCTGTTACAGTAGAGCATAAGCGACAGTTACATGTCTCAATAAAAGGAAGGCAATCAAATTACACATTTGATTATTTAGTAAAAAATAGCTTTTAAATTGTACATCTAAATCCCAATAAAGCACATGGTGTGCCCTTTGAGAGTAGCTGAAAAGCCGAATGTAACAATGGCCTGAATTCGCGCTGCCAGGGTCTGTTTGTGCCCTAATTTGATGGTACCCAAAATCAGACATTGCTCCCTCCACCCCTCCCCCTCGGAGATTTTCACCGCCCTCAAAGGAAGGGGAAGCACAAGTCCCCCCGCGCCGGGCTGGGGTGCAGTGGTGCACCCCACGGGGTTCCCGCTCACTGAGACTGTTCCCATCACGCTCCAAAATCAGGCAACGAGCTGCTGCCTGTTCAGATTAGGGGGCTCGGAGCTGGCTACAAACCCTCTTTTGTAGCAGCTTGGCGTTTCTTCTGCTCTTTTGTTAACTGGTGCCCACTCAGCATCTTTGGGGTGACACGCAGGGATCTCGGAATGATGGATTGTAGCAGAGAGCTTCTTATCAGAGGCACAACAGCATTTGGAGCCGTTTGTTGGTTGGCTTTTTTTTGGGCAGTCACTGTATCAAACTTGCCCAGGTGCTTTAATTAACCATTTAATTGACTTTTCCCTCCCCTTAAATATCACGCTTCAATTCTAGGTGTTGGGTGACCGTACAGGATACTCATTGTCCACCCGATTTGTGCTGAAATTTTACAGCAAGTCATGTAATGGAAATATCGCAATGGTGAATAGTGTATGGTTTTATTAAAAGACAATATCTCCCATATAAAAACTGACTTCTTCGAAGGAGTTTTAGTCTTGCACTATTTTAATGCCTTCCTTGTTTTTATTAATAGTAGAAGTGACTATAGCTCTCAAAATAGGAATAATCACACCGGTGTAAGGTCTCATTGGGTCATCTCTTTGTTCAGACAGTGAGAGTATCACTTAATTACTGTCAAACAGACAAACCTCTCCGTCATCCATTTACGGTATTCAAGTTAGTAAGGGCTGAAGACGATCAATACACATCATCCTGGTAAAAGATGTCATTTTGTCATTTACAGTAAGAGACAATACAATGAATGTAATATTTGCTCTTTCCTTGAGGCGCCTGGGTGTAAACGATAACATCCAAGGTCTTTGCCTTTGTCACAAATATTTGATTGTCTCTTCAGCACCCTCAGTCACTAACAAACACCTCCAACATTTACTGGCAGCTGCCCATTTTCAAAGTGAAAACAATGCCAAGAACCACACATCCCTCTGCTGCAGAAACTTGTGAAACTCTTTGTTTCATTTTTTCCCCACTGTGCTGAATAACCCCCTTGTCCCATATGTCAGTAAATTCGAGTTCTTTACACTTTCCAGATCTGTGCGGACCAATCTAATGCAAGTAGCGCTGACAAAAGGACCTCTGCCTCCAGATATTAAGCATGAGCACTGCTCGGAAAAAGAAAATTAGGAGTTTCATAAATTGATTAGTGTCTGCTTGGAATTTGGTGCGATTTACCCAATCCCGGGAATGAATGGGGAGTTTTCCTTGAGTCATCTTCCTATTCTCTAGTGCTGCAGATTGGAATGAGCATGCAGCGCAGGCATGACACTGCTGCTTTTAAGGGGAACACAGAGAGTGTAAACAGTTCTGAAATGAAAATAGCAAATTCCACAGTTATGACTCCAGTAAAAGTTACTCAGGCATTTAAATAATGGGACTTCCTACTCCCCAGATATCTTCCTTTCTGAAGAATTGTCTCAGGAAGGGATAGCATCAGGGATCATAAATTGTCTTTTGGCTTTTCAACACTTTACAGGCTCCCATGCATCGCCAACAATAGGACTGAGGAATGACTCTTAACAGCTCATTAAGGCTGTTTTTGCCAAATGCAAATAATAAAAAGGCCTCTTAAGAGGCTGTCTCATTTTTATTCAGAAAAGCCTACTACAGAATATAAAAAGATGCCATAAAATGGAAATGCAATAGAAGACCCAGTGCAGTTGTCTTTGGTGTCTTTTGAAAGATTTCCAGGCTAACTTTAAATCTTAGGGGCATTTCTGGGTGGATTGCTGCATGATTCTGCTCTGAAAATACGATGGTTAATTCTGAAGGGCACTTAAAAAAAAAAAATCAGATACAGACACTGTGCTGGCACTGCACACGTTTCTGGAGAGTAAGGAAGCGGAAAAAAATAGGAATGAGATTTTAGTGGACTTGCATCATATTTGCTACAACTTTTTAGTATTAGTTCCCAATTCACTTCCCCTGCTTTGGTCTGACTGTAGGTCTGACTCTTTAGTGCTTTTGACCTTCCCACAGACAAAGAAAATACACTTTGGCTATGCATGAAACGCAATTTGGTGTCCCCAGACAGGAAACTCTCTTCCCATTTATATGCTAAGTGTTGGACTAGAATTTCCTAGATGAGTGCGAGCAGTGGCAGGAGGACCACGTCTGAGCATTTGCTGGAGTTTCAGGCTATCACTCCCTCCTGCCTCGCTACCTCCCTGCTCCCGCTCCGCTCTCTGTTGCTTGGGATGCCTTCAGCATCGCTGGGCCAGATACAGTCCCAGCACTCGTGTCTGGTACCTAAGTTGCCCGTGAGAGAAATATGTGCTGAAGCCTAAGAGTTTTGGCACTGATATTTCTTTCTCTTCCTTCCCAGGAAGAAGCGGGATTCTGGCTTGGTGTTAAATACCTAAAGCTTTCTTTGATTTTACCAGGGGACGTGAATGCTCATTATTTTTTAAGGTTCGGTCTGCAGGTATTCTATGGTAACAATCACCAACATACCTGAAGATTGCACTGGAGACTGTGATAGTCTGGTTTGTACAGACAGGCACTTGGGATCCATCTCCCTCTATTGTTAAATCCCAGTCCACATATGCACCAAAATTATTGGGCAAAGGTGTCCACTGGTTTCAACTGAATAAGACAATTACTCCAGCACAGCTTTAGAATAACTCTATGAAAACTAATAGAATGACAATTTGTATCAGTTGCCATACTAGTCCAATTGATTTACACAAGTGACCAATGTTAATGTATTTATAGGAGATTTAGATTTACATCCTTTCCCTCCCAGAAATGTGTTCTTATAATACTGGCTGGAAAAAAAAAATATTTTCAAAAATCTGAACGTTTGCTTAAATCTGAATTATTTGGATACTGCTAGGTTTTCCTTATCTTTATTAGAATGATTGTTATTTATTATGTAATAACACTAGAAATCCCCCAGTGAGAATCAAGCTGTCGTTGTGGGAAATGACTCTGTTACCAGAATTCCCCAGAAGCTCACTGAACGTCGCCATGGGGAGCCTGCAGTCTGCAGAATTAGGACTCTTCATAAATTTGCTCTACTCTCTTAAATCAAGCTTAAGAATTTACATGAAGATTGGAATCAGTACCTTCTCTTGAGTGAGGCATGAAAAAGGAAAGAAACAAAAGAGAAATCCACTGGGTAAGGCTTGCAGAATTTGGCCCAGACGTGATCCATCTCTGGGAATTACTCTTAGGCCAGTGCTGGCCCATATGAATTCCTACATCACTTTCCCCAGTAATTATCTTTGTACAGCCTGGGCCAGTAGGATCAAATCTCTAAATCTAGGGTAGGTTTTCCTGAAAAAAAGAGATAGGGAAGAAAAGAAAAAAAAAAAAAAAAGAAGAAGAAGGTTTGGGGCTTTCCTCTGGTGTAAAACTGAAGGAGGGATTTCTGGCTGTGTCCCATACGGTTGCTGATGTTATGCTACACGCAAGCTTACACTGTGATTTATTGCAGTTTTCACTACCTTGGCCTTTCAGAGTGGAAGGGACGGGCAGACTTGACTTTTTAAAATGCAAATGAACCAGAACCTTGAGGGGCCTTGGAATATTTTCCTAACTTCCTGAGAGCCCATAAAAATGTGTCTCTAACATTGTGTTATGATGGGAGACCCCCAAGAAGCAGCATAATGAAAAATGGCACTGACTCCTTAAGCACAGGAATCCAGCCCATCTCCACACTCTTGCGAAGCTCGCTGCCTGCTAACTTAACTTCTACTGAGTCTGCTCTCCATGTTCCCCGTCCTCCCACATTTAAAGATTGCATTGATTTGATAGTGGTTCATTGGCGCGATGCCCTCTAACGAAAAAGACAGTAGGGTTAAATTGTGAATGGCCCTCAGTTTTGAAAAACTGCTGAGCTCCACCATATGGACTGCTATATGGCAAGGAATATGCTTTATTGGCATTGCTTGGAGGTTTACAAGCAATCTTCTTGAAGTTTTAATGGTTGCTTGGGTGATTTATCCTGTCTTGAGAGTCAGTGCTGTTAGGAGGCACCCAATTCTTGAGCTCTTGCTTTCCTTTATTATGAAAACCTTTAATCTTTCCTACATGTACCATAAATAACCTCATTATGGCCACACAGAGAAAATGTAACAGTTCCCATGTAAGTTTTGACTTTTTACTTAACACTTTTATGAACTACTTTAAGTTCACAAGGGGGATGCTTAATATACAGCAGCAGAAATTTGGGGGATGAGGAGGAAGACCAAAATGAAAGTGCAATATACAATTTTGTGTCCTTGCAGCCGTTAAGTCCAGTGTCACTCTACAGCCAGGACTGCTGGCATGAACACAGCCACTCTTTGCTTCTGTGAAATTCTCAAGGGCACCTCGTGCTGCTGCTTCCAGTGACTGCTTCAGAGCATTTGGTACCCCGATATCTGGTACCTCAGCCTAATGTTTCTCCTCCAACACACTACGTAAATCTGTTAAGCACCAAAATATTTTCATGGAAAGAAAGAAGGGATACCTTTGGAGGCTGTGGTGGGAAGCATTGATAGAGTTAAACTGAAGACAGAAGTGTTGAGGTTCACAGCAGGAGTAACATCTACTTCAAGTTGTGTTGTCACCTGCATGTATTTGAAACAAAATCCACAAAAAAACTGAAGGACATGCAGGAGAAAGGAAGATCATGATAACCCTTGTAGCTCAGCTATATCACCCTTTTATATTATCATTTAAGGAAAAATGGGGCATCACGTCCTCAAACGCATCAAATACTCCAAACCTTTATGGCTCTATATCAGATCTATCTTTGTCCAGATCTATCAGATGTAACTTTCTGCTCTTTGCCTCAGTTTATGTACCTGTAAAATGCAGATGACAACGTTTACTCCTCTTTGTGAAGCTCTGAGAGATCTACAGAGGGAAAAAGACTGTATTAATGGTCAGCACTAATACTGCTATTTTTTCTTTAGTTTTAGTGATTCTGCCTCAAGGGATTTTCTTTAACAAAACCTCGGCCTGGGCAAAAGTGTCAGCCTTTGGGACTATGTGGGATGTAGATCACCACACCCATGGGTGGAAAGCATGAGACAAATCTCAGATAAGGAGGGAACAATTAGAGAATTCAGACTGATGTTTCATGCAAAAGGACGTTTAAATTAGCATAAAATAGCAGAGCATATAGCTTGAGACAGAGGGATCTGTAATTGAAGCAAAGCTCTAAGTGCATCTCTTGAGCTAATTGCCATCTCAAAGATTGTAAAAAAAAAAGAGAGAGAAAAAAAAAAGGACTGGAGGGCAAATTACAACTTTGGCGAAAGGATGGACTAAAGTTAGAGGATGCATGTGAGAGTTATGCAGGGAATTTGCAAAGGGTTGGGCAGTGTTTTATGGAACATTTGCCCTTAAGTTTTAAATATGTCCTCGGTTGTGTAAGGGGGATGGGGAGCACAGGGTCAGAAATACCTCTCTTTTTGGATAGAGGACATTTGATTTGAAATTAAATAGAAGGAATACATAATGTAGAATAATAATAGATTAAAATAGAGCATAATTTACTTACTCTCGCTTCAATCCTTGTGCCACATTGTGAAGACTGAAGCCAATTCCCAGTCCCACGTACAACATTACCCCTTGGCCTGGGAGATCCTCACTATTGCCCAGAGCACACACATCGCTCCCCACCAGAAGCAGAAGCCCAGACCTGACAGAGCACTGGCAAAAACTATATTCCTGTATAACACTTCAGGTAATCACAACTGGCTTAATTAGCAGCAGCTCATATCTTCTGGAAATGCATTAGTACAGAATGTAGAGGGGGATACTTTATCAACATGACCAATAAAGTATCCAGTTAAAACCTAATAATAAACATATATTGCTGAAACTTCCAGAGGTTCAGACTATTAACCCAATCTATTTGCTCTCTGTCCCACTTTGTTATCTTCCTCACATAGAGATTGTAGCAATTTGGAAAAGGAAGCACCTTTTTTGCTAGAATTATTTCTGGCATCTAATACAGTTAAATCTGGGATGTTATGAGAATGCCTATGTGCTCCTGCAGTATGGAATAAACACCTCATATTAAACTGGGATTTTAGTTGTACCTTACAATTGCTATCAAGAAAACGTAGGTAACTGTTTTCCCCCTTTGTGAAGCTCAGTACGGTCTATGGATATAAAAGGGACATATGGCGTCAGTAGTAATCTTATTATTTTTTCTTCTTGTTTGGTGATTCTGGTAAAGGAACTTCTATTAATGAAACATATGCACTGACAAGAGAGGAAGCCTGTGTGCATTTAGCAAAGCTGGGAAGAGTTTGCTGTGGAAGAAGCATGAGTGTGCCAGGCTCACAGTCCCTCCAGTGAAGTTCAGAAACGCAGCGCAACAGAGACGCGGCTGGGATTGCTTCCTCGCCTCCAGCCTGGCCTCTCTGGGTATCCGCAGGGGAGGGAGCAACAGCTGAGCCTGCAGCACGGTGCAGAAAAATGGACTTAATTTGCACCTATGGAGAAATAGTGTCTTTTTGGGGAAAAGCAAGCCAAAACAAACCCCTCCTGACCTCCATTGCAGGAGTTCATTCAAAGGGCTGCGTACCCTGCCTCTGTGCTGCACTGATGGGTGCCCTGTGTTGACGAGAGAGATCTAATGCTCCCGGCACATGCTCAACTTCTTCCTGTAAACGGCATACCTTGGCTGTGAGGATTTAGTCTTCAGAAATAATTTGCTGGAATAAAAGCAGATTATACAATTTAGTAATATACTATCAGATATTTTCAGATACTATTACTATCAACACAATCAATTATCAACTTTGACGAGCTGATCTGACAGACAAACGTACTATAATCTCTCCAAAAGTGAATTTTCCCTGTTTGGGTCTCAGCATCAGGTCCACCTGTGGCCTGTGATTGAGGCCACACAGCCTCGGAGAATTGTTTACTTTAACTCAGCAGCATATTCCCATAAGTCTGGGGCTATTTCCCAATTTTGAAGATGGTGTGGGGAGGGGATTGGGAGCTGATGATAAGGGGATGGAGGAGATTAGGCAGCTAAGCCATCCATTTTAGTTCCAGTGATCAAATTTCACAGTCTTTATCTGAAGCACTGACTAGCTAACTTTTCAAGTGGGGGTAAAATGAGGGAGTGCAGCTATAACCAATAACTTAATGCATGTTGATCGCCACCACAAAATTGCCATCTATCCAAAGGTGCTTGTGTCTTTGTGCACCCAGTATGTGTGCTTCAGCTGGAGAGTTTGATCTTATAAATGTTTATTCTTGTTATCTGTAGAATTACTTATAGCAGAAAGCTCTGCTCCCAGTTGTGATGGCAATCACAGCACTCACAGTAAGTATCACAGCAGAGAGATGAGGTTTTTAAAGATCAGCGTAGATACCAGCGACCAGATTCTGCTCTTAGGCAAACAAAATGCTTAAGGATTGACTAGTAAATGCTGCACTGGACCATTAGGTAGAAATTTCTTCTCAAGAGGGGGGAAAAAATAACCCCAACCAACTCAGGAGAATGAAAAGCCAGTGTTGCCCAGACATTTTACAAGGAACTGTAAATGCTTAATACTATGGGTGCCAAATGCTATGAAGTACAATTAAATGTTATTAAGCATTTTTATGGCAAGAAGGAACTTTTTCTTACACATAGTTTTTAACTAGCAGCTTTACTTGTTTATCCTCAAAAAGAAAAATCTTTACATGTTTTATTTAAAACTAAAAATGGTGTTATCCATATTAACATTCTTTGAAAGCTCCCAAGAGTTTTCCAGACCTCCCATAGGTACCCTGAGGGGAAAATCAGAACCACATATGGGGAAGTGTGGGGGTGAGAAGAGAAAGAAAAGTTAGTTCCATGTGGATTTTAATGCATCTGATCTCAGGAGGCATGAAAAAAAAAACAAAAAACAAAAAGTGCATTTTACAAGGTGAACACTGTATTGATTTGAGATCTTTATATCAGAAGGAGCTCAATTAATCTGATTTCAGTTGACTGATAATACATCCCTACCTTTCAAAACCAGAAGCAACTACCATAGCAACAAAATATAAATAAATGTACACAACAAAACCCACCATAACAAAAGATAATGATGTATATTGTTAAAAATGGAAAATACTGTAGTTTAGGTCCCAAAAGCGTCAGAAGTGTTCACAGTGGTATTTCTGTTACAGGAAAAACTCGAGGTCAGTTTTAAATACGGATGGTGATTTAACTGTTTTGATCTTTGTTGTTATTTTATTCTAATGATTACATGCTCTATAAACAGAACTAGACAAGTCATGTTTCTTGTGAACTGCTGAAGTAATAAACGCGTTATTTAAATTAACCCTGCAGGACTGACTGTATGAAGAAGAAATGAAATGAAAAGGTAGAGAGGAAAGGTGAGAATTTGGTAACAAACACACAAAAATTACAAGT
This sequence comes from Charadrius vociferus, assembly GCF_000708025.1. Taxonomy (NCBI): domain Eukaryota; kingdom Metazoa; phylum Chordata; class Aves; order Charadriiformes; family Charadriidae; genus Charadrius; species Charadrius vociferus. The sequence goes on from NW_009661368.1 coordinate 1,352,248, forward strand.
CTCTCTGACTTTGCTGCCACGGGGTCAGGAGCTCACGTGTACAGACAGTATTAGAGCTGCTGAGTCTTTGAGCTCACAGAAGTAGCACTAATGGCATTTCTCCAAGGATTTGCATGGCCACCGTCATGATGTCTGCCTAGCTGAGACGCTTCCAGTGTTGCCATTGGTATTTGTAACCTGGAAACCTCTTTTTGTTTGCACATGGAGTAATATATGTGTGTGTTCTGGAGTTCTTTTGGGTGGTTTGACACCAGAAGATAAATAATACAGCACCATATGAGAGTTAAGAGTCAGCTGTCACCCCATAATCAACAAAGATATTCCGAGGGTATTGCAACAGGGCAAACTTGGTGTAAAACCTGCTACAGATACATAAAATTTAATCAAACTGGCTTCATTAAGTGGGTAAAATATGGAACTTTTATGCATATTTAAATACATAAAATGTTTAATTTTCAACTAGGATTATAATGATTAATTTCCATTGTTTTGCTGTTTAAAAGAATAAAACAAAGCAAACCCATGAAAACAGTAACTTAAAATTCCTGCATAGTTTGTTGAAAAGAGATGACACAACAGTTTTGTCCCCAGGGCCACCATAGCATTGCAGAAAGGTGGCAGAAGGTGCCTGCCAAACAACCGCCCCCCTCTCCAGGGTCCACCATGCACATTTACAGAGACTCTCACCCAACAAAGTGCCAGCACTGGAGCAGGACACAGCGTGTGACCATTAATGTGCTACAGCCCAGGCACCTGCTCAGCAGAACCTAACTGAGACCTTCCTTACTCCATTCTCAAAAAGGAATTTCAAGAGGAGGAATGTTTTCTTATCAAGAGCAGCAACTTTCAGACAGGCAGACTCATGACTGCCGGATCAGATAAAGTAACTATGGAATTTATATGGTCCCCATTACAGAGTATCTGAATATGATATGTCACAACATCATGCTGACATTGGGAAACATTTTAATCTGCACATTTCCCTGTATAAAGGGTGAAACTGAGGCAAAGAGAGAGCAGCAAAGTTGCTGAGGGTTGCCCAGGAAGTTTGCAGTCGAGGCAGGACCTCAACATGGGCTGTCAGGGTCCTCAGCACTCTACCCTCTGCACAGCTCTTCCTGTCTAAATTAGTATTTGTGAGATTTTCATTAATGATGGTGCCTGCTGAGCTGTGTGAACTACGTGGAGATGTTATGTCTGACGGGCAAATTGTTGCCAGAAGTCTATAAGAGGCCCCCATTTTGTCTTACTCACCCCATTTGTGCCCCATAGAGAACCTGTGCTGACTCACTCCCTGCCATGGTGAACACACCATGGATTTTAACAGCAGCTCACGTGGACTGGTAGCTAGACTCTACCTTCTTGCTCAGCTGTCAGCACTCCGCTGTCTGGGTTAAATACAGCTGCAAGAGTGAATCATGGACTGGAGCTGCCCTGTGTCACGCTGTAACCTGTCCAAATCATCACACTGGGAGGTTCACAGTGCGGGATTTCGGAAGTGTAAGTAGTGTGAATAAAGAGACAAGAGGCAGGGGGTGGGGGGTAAAGGCAGCCAGACTGTGGTAACTGATGGAACACAATACTCTTAGAAACCAACCAGCCGTTGACCATCACCCGTCTAACCTCCTACCTTCTGCCCTCGCTTAACTTGCCCCACACATCGGGACTAACTGAAACTTCTACACCATCGCTTGCTGGATGGAAGTTGAGCATTTGAATCTGACATGTCTCCTTGTAAAGCAACAAACAATAAATCTCTCTCAGGGACTGATGTCACTCATAGACACAATCTGACATGGTAATGATGGAGAGACATCCTGACCTAACCGAACTTCCTTGCTTTTGCTCGCAAGAATTAGAAGGTTCTCTTTGCTTTCCTTTGTACATCAGCCCTGCCTGCACTGCTGCGTCTGTGATTTGCTGTAGATAGGTTTCTACTAGTTCCCTTTTCAGGGGGAACCAAGCACTTTCTCTTTTTGGTTATTGCATGACCACAATAACGGCCTACGTTACACTGGCATGCAGTTGAGCCTGAGAAGAGTGAGCAACTCTTTGAATTAACCCCAGCGCTTTGTGCTTAGAGAGAGATGTTATCTGTTGCTCAGCAAAAGTGATTTTTGCGCAAGAGGAAGTGATAAGGTAATATCAAATACATTAGACATTTATTTCCGTTTCTTATACTCGGATGTACAGGGGTTTAAAAAGTGTTATAGAGCACTTTCTTAAGATGTATTACAAAAGACATTTTTATATATTGTTCGTCTCATTGAATTCTAAGAAACAGGCATACTCAGGCAGCAAATTAGAAGTTGATAGACACTCCCGACGAAGTTGAAATGATTTATATTGCAGCAAAACCATGCCAATTAGTAATTGTTTGTTTGTGGGCATACTCTGAAAAAGGGGTTATTGAATAAATATACCTGTCACCTTCTAATAGTTGAAACCATACCTTTACAGCAAGTGAGAATGCATGTAATATGGGTTATATGATCATATGGCTTTTTTAAATCTAGAGATAAATCTGGACCCTACATCTGGAGTCTCCTGAATCAAGTTTGGAAGTGGATTGTAACCAGCCAGTCAAATACAGGTTTCAAAAGCTTTCCTAAACCATGAAAAGATAAGCGATCAAATTTACTCTCTCTGTAAATAAACAAACAAAAAAGGCTTTTAATTCAACAAGGTTGCTTCTGCCATGAAGCTTTATCCAACGTGAGTGAGGGTATGAGAGCCCACCATTCAGCTGTTTCAATACAGCTAACGGGGGTTGGTGGCTTTCAGTAAAGACCATTAAGAAACAATGAAAAAAACCACAAATCTACCTGCTGATACACAATCCATGGTCACATCATCGTCCATTTCCTCATTTTATCTGCATTTATCTACAATTCCAATGTACTTAGCAAAATGCCAGGGGTTGCAAGCCATATACCAAGTCTGAAGTTCATGCATAAGCTGTTGAGTTACAAGTTGGGATCTGAATGATAAATAACACAGAAGAAAAATTATATAAAAACATTTTTGTGGCATTTTTCTCTCAATATCACATGAGAAGACAGAGAAATAGAGTTCAACACTGCACACTGAATGGATATAAATATGCTAACTTCAGGGCTGCAAGCACATGAAGTCCAAGGGAAGTTTCACTTCCAGTACAACAGAAGCAGTTTCTGGTCATTTGAAGTCAGCGTGATGTTCTGGGGTTATCACTAATTCAGCAAGGTGCTTAAGTAGGAAGTTACCAACATGCTCAAACAAAGAACTTTGATCTGAAGTCCAAATTTTATAATAGAATATATTGTCCCTTTGAGCCAGGAGATGTCTTGGCCCTAGATTTGTTCCGAGAGCACAAGGACAAAAATAGAGACTCAAAATAATTGTGAAGAATCCCACAGACTTCAGATCAGAAAGAGATTTCACAGATGCTTTTTACCTGTGCTAATACCAGAAATTCCTTCTCTTCCTGGAGTTCTAGGAATGTGACTATTCAAAATTTCTGTAGATTAAAAATTGTATTTATTTAATATGGAGAATACACTCCAGAATGCATGTGTGGATAGAGACTTCAAAATGTTATGTTACTATGTCAGTTTATATGTTTTGAATATTGAGATTTTAATGCGGCTTTAAATTTGAAGTTGGTTTATCTGTGCAACAATTTGTCTAACTTGACCACAACTTTTTTTTTTTTTTTTAATAAGAAGGAATCAGAAGCAAGAAGCTCTCTTTTTTTTTGTTCTTTTTTAGAAGACAAATATTATGTTTATGTGATTATAAAACAAAAAACTCAAACAAAAATCCCCCCCTCAAAACTTATGAATTCTCTCTTTGTTCCAGATGATTGTAACACTTCTGAATTAGGCAAACCATTTGGTGTGTGCGTGAGAGACCATAGAATGAATTTTATTACAGCTACAAAACAGATTTTCAGAAGTCGCTTAGTAACTGAGAGCAGATGAAAGGGGAACCAGCTGAGATCTGTGCACTGCAAATTGTTTCCCCATGATTAAACTATTTCATCCTCCAGGCTAACATCTCTGTACTTGTTTGGCAACAAGTGATAATGTTAGTGATAAAAGTCTCTACTGGATGATGGGGGAAGGATGATAACAGTTATTATTACTTTTTTTTGTGTGTGTGTGTGGTTAAAAAACACTTCTTTTACAGATATTTTGCCAAATACAGTGAAATATGTATGAGGGATTAAAATAATAATAATAGTAATAATAAAAAGAGTCTAACTGTCATATTGCAGCATTGCAGAAGCTTGGGATGCGTTGCCTTGGGAAGAATGCCGTGAGCACTCTGTTAGTACTTAAAGAGTACAGTATGTGGCTGTGTTCCAGTTTGACCAAATTATTTTTGCTTTAATAATCACTTTTTGGGCTTATAATTAATACAGATTATTGCTACGTATTACCAGTTATTGTAAACTTAAATTTACTACTCACAGCAAAACATACAATTAGCTACTAAACTTATAACTGACAGAGTGAGAGAGGGAAATACTATTTATCCCCCAGGACAAAAATAAATAAATAAAATGTGTTGAACAAATTCTGTTCCTTCCTTTGCTTATCTGTTGTATTTTTTTTTTTTACTCATTTTATGGTGGTACATTTTGGACAAAGCATTGCAAACTTGTGGGCATCATTTTCAAAGGTGGGTCTAACCCAATGCTATGCATTTATATTTTCATCATGTCAATGAGATTTCTAAGCATTTGGTGTCTTTGAAAAATCAAGTCATGTTTTTAAGTGCTGTAAGCCTGAATTTTGACTAGTATTGAACAATATCGTTTGACCTGATGTTTACAAGCGTTCCCGAATAAGGACTTAATTATCAATTCAAATGCTAGTTTTCAGCCATCTGAATTTACAGTTTTGGCTTAATTTGTGTGCGTGTGTGCGTGAAAACTTCTGGAAATGTTTGAAATCATGAGTTTAAAGCAGCACAGGTACGCCAAAAGAAATATTTTTGAGCCATTTGAAATCAGATAGAGATTAAAAATAAAAAAACAATGATTGAAAAAAAAAAATCACAGAAAACCGATACTGACATACACTCACTGCTACAGGAACCTGAGCACGTGGGCTCTCAAATGCAGCAGCGCTGCCTGAACATAAAGACACCCCTTATTTCGGCGTGCGTGTGTAAATGTGTGCTGGGGCGTGCGGAGGCACCCGGGAAGCCGCTTCCCGGCTAGGGAAGGTTTACACGCAGCCTATTCAATGCCAGAACTTTTTTGCTACTAAATGATTTTCAAATACAGTTCATTTTCATGCCATGATCTTTAATGAAAAGTGCCTGCTGAGTGCAGTACAAACCATTTGGTGCCCCAGTGTCAGGGGAGGAAAAGAACAACATTCAGTAAAACTGAAGGTTTTTATTATCACGTCGTAAATGAACAAATGGCATCTGTCAATACAAAGGAACTCATAGGGGGTATAGAAAGGAAGCTTAGTTATTACACTCAGGGTGTGCTGCTGAAGTGACAAACTGGAGTTTTATTAACATGCCAGTTATAGATCTCCTCTTCCTCCCCCACCGCCCCGACCCTTTTCTTTTACCTCCTTCAATTTGGTACATACCAGAACTGCTGTAAAATGAGCTTTGGTCAGACAGTGCTCACCGTTTAATGCTGGAAGTTGCAATCATCACTATGAGTCATTAAAAAGCGGGGGCCTCTGTACTCAAAATGAAAACCCGGCCCCAAACGTGGCCCTCCTTTGGGGCACGTCCCCAGGCGGGATGGGGCGGCCAGCCCCTCGAAGCACTAATCCCATCATAGTTTTCGTATTTAGGCAATAAACATCTTTCACTGCACTGATAAATGGCAAAGGTGTTTATGGGCTTCAGGAAATGTTTATGCCAAATGTATAAAAACCAGAGATGGGATCGTTCCCGCTGGCGGGGAGCGGGGTTCGGAGGGGAGATGCAGAGGGGGGATGGAAAGGGAGGGGCAGGGGGTGGGGACCTCGGCAAGGGTTTTCACTGGGAGGTATTAAGGCGCTTTTCTCATAAAAGAGTTTAGTGGCCTTGAGCAGGTGTGGCTGGAGGCTGGCGAACGCAGAGGGGGCAGCGGCCCGAGGTGAGGCG
>NW_009661368.1:1358737-1379473 GCF_000708025.1 Charadrius vociferus
AGCAGGTGTGGCGGGAGGCTGGCGAACGCAGAGGAGGCAGCGGCCCGAGGTGAGGCGGGGAAGCCCCGGGGACCCCCGCTCCCCGCCTGGCGAAGGAAACGGGGCTGGAAGTGCCCCCCCGTGCCCCGCTGGGAGGCTGAGCCCGGCTGCAGGTTCACAGCGGGAGCGGTTCTGTGCCATAGAAAGGGAAAAGGCTGGTGTTCCTCTTTGGAAAAATCGTACAATTAGACCTACAGTACACTGAAAAGAGCTTAGAGGGCCAGAGCTAAATCATGTTAGCAACCGTGCAAATACAGGACATTGGGCATTTTACATGGAAACAAGGAAATCCCAGAATCGCTTCTGTGCTTCACTAGCTTTTTCAATTGCAGGGACCAGTCTGTATTTTATGATTAGCAAGCATCAGAGCCGCATTTCAAATGAAGCACGGAAGGAAGGGCCTTTTGGTTATGACTGTAAACAACAATTTTGGTGAGACTTCCTTTATAAACTGCCCAGAACACAAAGTCAAGCTGCTTCTTGCTGATGCACTAAATGCAATCAGGAGTTTCATACCATCCCCAAAAAAGAAAGGATTCAGTGCAATGAAGCCTGAGGACCAGAACTATGAAGCCGGGAGATTCAAAAGATGCATAAGCAGGTCCGGATGAATTTGCAACCCGGACTGACATTGTAAATTCAAGGCTCGCTGGCGCTTGGCAATGAGTGGGAATGGCGGGGTGGTCACGCACAGCCTGCACCGGCCTCTCCGATTCCCTCCCCCCACAAAAGAGCACGCTTTAACTCCGCTTTCAAAGACTAGTAGGGTGGACACGGTCCCCCAAGTTTTTAGGGAACATTACAGTTCCCAAGAGGTGTGCTGTCTCCTGCCGTTCCCACTGGGGATGACGCACAACCAGCCCATGTCATACCACCAGCGATGAATTACAGCCGTAAGTGCGGGAGCAAACGCATCGCAAGTGGAAATTGTGCAGACGCTGACACGGGCTTCTGGGGGTAACACCTGCTCGTTGTTTTTCACCTTCACCTCCCGATTCCACCTTGCTCCAACATTATTAATGTGTCATGAAGAGAGAAGCCTATCTCTGATAGGCCATGATGTTGAAAAAAACCCTGTTTTGTCAAAGCTATTGGAGGTTAAGCTGGGCTTTGCGCATCTCTCCATACCCTCAGCTGACGCGGCTCTGTCGGCTGCAGACACTTTCACACCTGCAGAAAACCTGACCCCACCACATCTCCAGTGCCACTCGTCATACAAAGATTTATCTGAACCTTTGCACAAAAGTCGCGTTTCCTCTCACTGACTGAAAAATTAAAAAGCGTCTTAAAACCAGAATAATCTCAGGGATGTCGCCTTTTGTAGGGGACGGCTTTATGTGTCCATTTCCTTCTCATGCAGACTCCTGCTTTTACAGCGTAATGACAACAACGGCTTAGCTCAGCGCATCCGCCGCCAAGGGAAAGGAAAGCAAATCAGGGTACCTGGCTGAGACCATCCTTCTCTCTTCACCTGGAGACCTCTCTCAGACCTCTCTTGCCCCCCCTGCCCTAAATGTGAGCACACACCAGTGTGAACTCTTGGCTGAAACAGAGGGAACAACCCCGATAAGTTAACACCAGAGCATTTCTTCAGCCCTGACTGAGCACAGAGAATTTCAGAGGGTCCCCATTATATTAAAGCGGGAATCTTGCCTTAGTAGTCAATGTCCTACAGCAGAGTCACACTGGGTTTCCAAAAAAAAGGTTACCTGTATGCTGCCAGAGAGGTGGATCAGCTCTCTCAGCGAGTGAAACTTGCCTTCAGCAGAGTTTTAACTCAAAATTAACATAAAATGCTAATGGATGAAATAAAGACTGCCAGGCTGTTTCAGCAACTTGCTTCTTTTTGGGTTTGTGTGGTGGGAGATGAAAGGGCTTGTGTATGTTTGGCAGATGGAGGGCTGGGAACAAACTTCAATGTTTGCTTCAAATTAAGAAAAAAAGAAATCATAGTAATTTTACTTGCTTGTCCCCACGTCCTTGTGTTTTTGCCCCTGTAAGAGACTTGCTTGTGAGGGGAAATCTTACAGAAAGAGCAGCTGCTGAGATAAAAGAAAGTGTTTAGGGAAAGCAACTTTTAAATTAATAATTTACATTGGAAACATGATTATAGTCTAATTTGGGCAGAACACAATCTCTGACATCACAGGACTTACACGTCTCTGGGCCTGTGCGTGTTTCAAAGCTTTTCTGAACCAGGACCTTAAAGGCTTTGTCTTCACCAACACCAAGGTGTCTTTTTACAACCAGCCAGCGAGCCCGCGGTGGGGATTTTACAGTGAGATAACGAAGTGGAGACAAGGCCCTTTGGTGTTTACGGCGAGGAGGTGAGGTCATCGCCGCTCGCCGCCGCTGCTGACCTCACCTACCCACCACGCGCTACGGCAGCGCTGTCTCCTCTGGGGTTTTACAGCAGAGCAGCTCCCGCTGCCCGCTGTCCCCCATGGAAAATAAAATGTTGTCAAGGAAGACACAGCACGAGGGGCTTTCTGCGCTGAGGTGAGCCAGGCGAGGCAGGGTACCGGGGAGCTCACAGCAAGGCATCTCATGGGGGCGGGATGGATTAGCAGTGAGCTCCACCAGAGGACTGCCAAGACAAGTTGCCATGAGCTGCAGCCTCATTAGTAAGCCCAAAACTGGAAAGGGACATGTATCCACAGCATTTCACTCAACTTTTAATCTTTCTAGTCTTTTCTGTTGCATGAGCATGAAATTAATGAATTTTTCCTGCATATTATGCAGTTGGATACTCTACAGTCCAATAAAGACTGAGCACATTACAGCCCTTTCTGCAGTCTGGAAATACAGATGTCCTTCTCTGATATCCAGTTATTTTCATGAAATGCATCATAACTTTTGAGACTTCTGCCTCCCCATCAAATTCAGGTCAGGCCAGGAAGCAAAGTGTAGAGTTGCTTGAGAAGAAATGTCTACAGAATGATACAGACAGCACGTTATCACACCGGTGTCCTCTCCTGCATGAATCAGCACAAAAGGCTTTAATTTGTAAAGACTTACTTTATACCATAAGAACTAGAGACTGAGAATACTAACACTGACTATTCCTGTACGTACCACAATGTGACTAAAAAGTTTCTTTTTCCTGGTTGTTTTGACCTTGATCGCTCAGTAGTTTGTGATGGCTAATGAGTTAATTATTGTGAATGAGATACCAGTCACGTAAAACCTTCCTATTTTTTTCCTCTTAATGGAGATTTATACATAACATGCCAAAGCTCCTTTTGTAGCTCATGTACATGTGACTCAGTCACATGAGTAGTTTAAGCACAAAATTCTCCCCCCCCCAAATTGTCATGTACAAACAAAGGAAAAATCCATTCAGTTGAGAAGGGGGAAAAGCTTCAGCTGAGGGTTTTTTTAAAATTTATTTTATTTTAATAAGAAAGTAATTGTTTGAATCATGTGAGGAAAGGGGTTGTTATGAAAGAAAGCCCAGGCAACAGTCATCCTTATCTAAGAACCCTAAAATAAATAGGGTGAGATCATCTGAAGAAGTTATTAACACATAATCTATGCTGAGTACAAGCACTGTGACCCACGGTCATCTTTAGTGCAGTATAGTGACTACAAAAGGGATATAAAATGTATGGAACTTTTTTCACCTTTTAGCTCATGCAGTGGTAAATTGTCTCGTCCTGCTGATACATTGCTGTTTGTCATGAGTGATCTAGAAATGAAAGGAACAAACACAAAACAAATCACTGAAACATTTCACACCTCATCATCAAACCCATGTTCAGAAACGCTGTGGAGAACTCTTTTGTTGTGCTCTACCAATAATCATGAGGGGAGAATCAGCCCATACATTTTTTATTGGAGGCACTAAAAATTCTGCTTTCACTGGATAAATCTATAGTATGGATTTATTAAGTCAGTTGTTTTTGTTTTGTTTTGTTTTGTTTTTTTTTTAAAGAAGTGAAACCAATACAGATATATTGGTACTAATACTTGACATCTTTTCTGACAGCTTTCATCTAACAAACTTCACAAACTATTGTAAGTGAGGAAAAACACTCTTGCGGAAGGAGTATAATTAAACCTAGCTACATGGGAAAACTGAAGCACTGAGACAATTTCTGTACGTTTTCCAGCACAACTAACAGTACACTGGGAATTCTTCCTCTTCTCTTTGCATCTGATAAATAGCTCGTTTTACTATCTATTTAATGCACTTTTCTTTTGCCGTTCAGTGGCAGCACTGTTGGCTTTCTGGGACAGGCACATTGTATTTACACCAGGATCAGATAAGCCCCAGGCTCACTTACTGCAGTCTAGGAGCCAGACTGATCGCATTTAAAATAAGAATTTCCCATAGTGTTACTATTCATATTCAGAATCAGAGAAATTAATCTGTCTAATCTGTACAAAAGCCTGTTGGCATTGCACTAAAATTGGCAGTACTTGAAAGTTTCCCATCAGGGATGAGACCAGGCAGCCTGTTCTCCCCAGGAGAGTTATTGGCAGCGCTGCTGAAGTGGCATCGGAGGTGCAGTTGCTGGTGGAGAGGAGATGGCAGTTCAGAGCATCCCTTTGTAGCCAGACAGATGTGGCCGCTAAGGACAGCAGTTGAGCAGGCGTACGGTGTCTGCCAGGGCCACCCCATGTCTGCCAAAGCCATTTGGAGATCTCAGGTTTTGTCCAGAGGTCCCTTCACACGGCTTGGGCCACGCACAGCCTCCACGTACTGAACCGGGCTAATCACAACATAAAACCACCCTTGACAGGACATTTTTGTTGAAATTTCAGGTGGATTTCTCCCTGTCTTATTTTCGCATGTCCCCACAACGGCTGTGCTGGCACAGAGGGGCAAGAGTGGCTAAACCCGGCGTTGTTACATGCACACATGGGTGGGTATATGCAACCAGCGAACAGAGACACATTGACCCAAGTCTCGTGCATGAGGCCAGAGAGAAGTCTCTCGTGCTTGGGAGCAAAGGAGCTCCTTCTGTGTCAGAGGTGGGGAAACAGCCTAATTTTTCACAGGTACAAAGAGGAGAAACTAATAGTTAGACTGAATTTGAAGAAATGTGTTTTGAGTAAATATCTCTTACTGTCTCCTGCCATCCACCTCCCCTGTTTCTTCTGGCATAAACTATTGCATTCCTTTAAGATTTATGAAAGATTATTTGAGTGAGAAGTGAATGTCTCAGCAAATGACTAACTGACCTTCCACCTATGATCATGACCCTAAACCAGATGAACCTTTTGAAGAAATATTTTGGATTCAGTTAGGAAATGGCAGTGTTATTGAAACAAACTTGGCGGGGCTGTTCAGCACTCTGCAAGGACAATGCCGCGGTTAGGAAACCTTTGTCTACTGCTTTGTCTTCTGGAGTTAACGGTTGATTTTTCCACATACAAGACAAGACACAAGGAACTTTTCAGACTGTAGTGGTAATAAAAAAAATGAGTCATTTGTTTTAAAAAATTATTTCATGTCCAGAAAATAGCTTTCATCGGGTCTATAAATCAGCTACAAATTAAAGTACTTGGAAGTTGGTTTTCTTTTTTTAAAATTGGCTTAAAGCGGGTATCTCTCTATATTTCTGATCAGGGAACAATAAGCATCTAAGACTTTATCTTTTAGTCTCACAGGAGATATCCAGGCTGTCAGATAACCAGTGATGCCTGTATTATAGACCTTCCTATAGTAAGACAGAGGTAGGAACACTGATGATGTAAGATGATGCAGTAAGGAGAGAAACTGCTTGGAGACTATATAAATGATGGCACTTCAAAATTCCCAAGAGTCTCTGAGCCAAAGGTCACAAATATAAGCAACATTTTCTATTACCTCTACAAATGAAAGCAGGTTTTGCGTGACATTTAGTCTTTGGTCACTCCTCAGTGACATTCCCGATGCGGCCAGAAGTTACCTGCAGAGACATCCATGTGAGCCAGCTTCACGGTGCTGTGCTGCGCTGTGTTTTGCTGCCACATGTTGGGAAATATCTCCAGGGGGAAAGGCTTCAATGCTGAACAGCATCTAAATTATTTCTTTGCTTTTTACATTTAAAGCAATGATCTTAACTAGGAAAAAAACCAGAAGAATCTCAAAGGCCGACTTCATAAAAGGATTGACTTGGGCAAGAAAATCTGAAGTGATGAAAACTCTCAGTGTAAGAGACAATGAGTTTACAGGCTATCACTAATTAACCCAATTTACAAACTGGAATTTAGCCTACTGCCCTGGGCAGAGGGAGCAGTTTGCATCATCTAAGTTTTGAAGAAAGATACTTTGAAAAATGCAGTAGGGAGTGATTGTGCTCAGACCTCAGTGAGACCAATACTCTTGACCTCCTTTGGCTTTTTTTTCTTACATCCCCCCCCCCCATTTTTTTTTTCTTTTTTTTTTTTTTTTTTTGTTTCATTCTCAAAGTGCTTCACTTCTGATTCACTTTCAATATTATTGCCTAAAACAGGCTAGTTTAAAATTCCAGGCTTACTCTCTTTTTGCATGTTTTAAAGTAGGGGAAAAAAGCCCCCAACAATTTATCCCAAACAGCAATAAGATACAGCTATAGTGCAAGGTCTAGTTGGACATTTTAGTCATATGACCTTCATATCTTTGCAAGGATCTATTGTTACATTCCATTTATTTTTGTCAATATTGACATCTGACCATGGACACAAAATGATCTTTTTTTCTTGCCTATACTCTCCTGTCCAACTTTGCATTAAGAAAGCAATTGAAAAGCCTAATGCATGGAAAGTGAATCTTTTGTATTCACTATAATGCCCAATTTTTCCTTTGGAGTTACCAAAGCTGTCCAAACAAGAGCTAGATTTTCCCTTTCAGGAGAGAATAATGGAAACTTTAAATGAAATCAGAAGGTTACTTGACCTGTTAGAAACTCTGAGGTAAAACTGATGTGAAATTATAACGTAAAGCCATGTGAGGCTGTTATATAAACCGTAGCGCATTATGCAATCTCATATTTTCAACAGAGCTAAAACTGAAAAAACCTCAGAAACTTGCAATGGTTATGCCGGTTGCTAAACTACCATATTTTGTGTTGCTGCCAGGATGTGAACCTGAATATGATTTTATTTCACTTTACTCGCAGTGAAAGATTGATTATGAAGAATCAGTCTATCAAAAGGCCTTTCAAATAACTATGAAAAATATTACTGCTTGCAACTGAATGTCACCCTGAGTACACCCGGCTCGCCGCCACACACATTTCCACCCCAAAAGCAAATCCTGGACTCCTGAACCTCAGCAGCATTTTTACATGCATCAAGTCCTAAATGTGACACATAATTTCAGACTTTTATTAGAGTCCAGCTATTGCACGGACATAAGACTGAAAGCAGTGATTCCGCCTATGACAATATATCCCCTCCTTGCAGATGTCTTCCCAACCTTTGGTGGGAGAGTACAGTGGAACAGAGAGGAAAAAAAGCCGATTTTCACCCCTTTTGGCAGATCTAAACCCATGGTTGTACCACCGAACATGCAGCAGAGATGAAGTTGGCACATTTGCTCCAGGTTAGCTTGGAGTGTGCTAAATCAAGCGCATGTTAGTGGTCAAGTCCTGGGACTGAATCAGAAGGAACAGCACTTAACTGCGTTAAATCTTCTTCTGGCCCCCTAAAGTTCTGTGAGAGGCATCCAGAAAGAAAGGAGATTGCACTGTCTGTGGCTTTATATGAGAAAGCAAAAAAGGGAAAAATTGTGTTTGTAGCTAATTTACCAGTAAAACCATTTAACGTCAGCTTGTGTCTGTGCCGTACTTGTTCAGCAAGGCAGAGTAGGGAGGTGGGAGGCACTGCTCGTACTCACCATAGCTAGAGAAGGAATCACCCTCCTTAAGAGCACTCCAAGTCCAGATCCAAACTCTGAATTATGCCATGATTACAGAGCTGCACGGTTCTATGGCTAACTGAACACACTTTTCCTTTCAAGAGAATTATTTTGAAGATGAGGAGTAATGCAGTAATATATTGCTATACATTAATTACACGTTCATACATTTCCCAGCATTACACAAATGGGAACATGAGGGTTTTAATCTGCCTTCCACCCAAATCAATACATATCCTGAATAAGCAACATGGGTGCAACACCAATCTTTTGATATAGTCACGAAACACTTCACATACTTTGGGAACTTTTTGTTAAAAATATGTTTGTCCCCTCTGTCCCGTCCCCCCGCCAAAAAAAAAAGCGTATTTCATCAATGTTTAAAAAAAATAAGTAACTTCTTATTGCACAAGAATTAAAAGAATGGGTGATATTGTCACTGCTTAGAAGGGTGTTTGCCCTTAAAGCCGAGTGCCTTTTTGTCTCTCTACATGCATTTCACCACCACTTCTTTTTGATGAAAGTGTTTTCTCCCCAGTTCTGTGCATTAGGTTGACAATGCACAGAATTGCCAGACAGTTTTGTCGCTTATGCCATAGACTTTACTATTCCTTTGAACCTTGCTCGGGGTAAAAGAAGTTTTTCTTAATAAGTAGTTGTTCATCCTTTGATATGCACATCTGGATGTGCCTCTTATCTGCAACATGGTAATGCTGCTTCCTGAAGATAATGATAAAAGAACAACTGCAAATAACAAAACAAAAAAAAAGAGAAAAAAAAAAAGCGAAAAGCCCAAAATGCCTTCAGATTTCTTTAAAAAAAAATTATCGGGGTGGAGAAAAGGGGAAAACCCTCTCTCCTCATTTCTTTGGTCTTTTATAGTAGCAAAACAAACCCAAAAATCAGAACAAAGAAAACAGCTGGAAGATTTACATATAGGAATTAATGGCATTATAAGTGTGATGATATATAATGTCTTTGAAAAATCTTCTGTGGCTCAAATTAGACCTCGTTTGGCTCTCAATTTGCTACCTATAATAAATCATAACATAAATATGAATAATGACCAATTCAAAAATATATTTCCTGTTGCAGCTGATGAGGAGGAAAAACCTCAATGTCTGGGACTGAGTTCTTCCAGTGTATGATGTTGTACTGTATTTTCTATCATGGAATTTGCAATATTTTCCTTAACTTTTAGATTAAAAGTGTTTAGCATCACTTGAATCACACCTCCACCAGTTCTCCAATCCCTTCCTAATCTCAGTTTCTTCGTCTATTTTTGTCAGTGGGAGTCAATGAAAATGGTTGGGGAGGGCAGGATCAAGCCCACCGCATACAATACGCTGCCGAAATGCCTGATCTGAGGCCCCAGTGCTTTCCTGTATAAGGTGTGATTTGCTTTTTCACTGACCGCCTAAACCAAAGTGCTACGAATAAAAAGTTTCCAGGTCCCAAAGTTAAGCCAAACTCACAGAAATCTCTGCTTTCCCCACGGCACTCAGCTCTCTGAATATTTCACAGCTGCTTTTCCCCAGGACAAATCAGGAGCTAGCAAGTCAAACTTTTTGGTCGCTACATTCCGTCATTAGCCCTGGCTGCTGTGTTTCCCTGTACAGCAACAGATAAAAGGTGAACAGCAGAAACTCTCCTCCTTATAAAACTCTGCGCTGCAACCGCAGGGCTGCGGATGGAGGTGTCGTTCCGAGTACTGAATGCACCAGAGATTGTGGTGCCGGACCCTTCTTAGCCTTACAGATAACATTCATGAATTGATCCCTCATTAGTATGCAGCAGGCATGGGAAAATGATAAACTCCTATTAACACTGTCATGGCAACTGAAAAAATGGCTGCTTTGGAAGAACAAGGTCCACAACAGAAGAAAAGCAAAGGCCTCTTTCCTTTCTTCTGTTTGACATCTGTTGTTTAACATACAAAATTGTATTATAGTGACACACACTAGCACAGGCATAGTTAAAGGTTTGTCAGTGATTGTTATCATTATCAGCTCCTATTTTCAGGGCTTACGTGGCTCATCTCTGAAATTTCGCTCTGGGCTGCAACCTGTCATACAGGATTTCAGCCCAGAAGCAAAATTTATTGTACAGATTTTGTCTGGATTATGCCTGAGCAGAGAAGAAAAAGAAAAGTGGCCATTAATTAATTCTCCTTTGTGACAAAATCTTACTGTTTTGTTTTGTTTTTTTTTTAAAAAAAAAACAAAATAAAACAGTAAGATTTTGTCACAAAGGAGAATTAATTAATGGCCACTTTTTTTTTTTTTTTAAAAAAAATACAGTATATTTGCTAAGTTAATTTAAGTACAACTCTCAAGCAATTTAGAAATCCAAGATTGATTTTACAAATCTCATCAATTTTTAGGGTGACACAGGTACCTAAATCAAATCAACGTTGTATTAAAACATTATTAATGTGTAATTTATATTTTAGATTAATTACAGTTTTGTCATAATCTACTGAGTTTACTTCCAGAATAAACTGTTTGTGCTATTTCCTACTGAGCTCGTGGTTCATAACACAGTTTTTTACTGCATATAGATAATACTTTGGATTGTACCTGACTTTGCAGTTCTGGTGACCTTGGGGCTCAATTTTCTTGTTTTTAAATGGAGGACAATTACCTACAGTTATAAAATATTTCATCGGTCACCCCGTGAAGCAAAACAAGTGCTAAGTACTGTCACGGAGTCTGAATTGATTGGTCAGAGATTCAAAAGGCTAATAATTAGACGCCCTTCCTCATTAACCGAATCAAAATGAGCGAAATCCATAGGCTGTGATGCTGTACTCATGAGGGGCCCCGAGAGGGGAGGGAGTCCCGCTCCCCGGACGGCTCCTGTCCACCCACCCCCGGCTCTGGACCCCTCCAGGGGCAAATTTACCTCCTTCAAGTTGGCATAAAACCCCAACTCCAGTAGAACCCTGGGGGGCAATGCGGAGACCTCATCAGCACGTCTGTGCAGTGAAGCCCCAGACCTCGGCACCTGCAATCGCAGCTTGACAGCGAAAAAAATATTAAAACTCTTATTAATGCCAGGTTAGTTTTACTCAGGCCAATTCCCAATCTGGTTCGTAGCCTGGGCCCCCCCAGCCCCCTCCTCCCAAAGCAGGGGAACGTGATGTGCTGTGGGTTATCCCAGCACCCGCCCGAGTGGTCCCGTGGGGACCTCCTTGCAGTTACGCTTCAGCTGCTTCCCATGGCTGCCCGTGTCCAGCCCTGTATCTAAAAAAAAAAACGTAATTAAAGAAATGACTGCCATAACCTTTGATATTCTAGTCTCTGTGTCAGGGATTATTGTTACTCAGTCTGTCTAAAAAACCCGAGTGCGCAGCCATGTGCTCAGTTACTGTCCCACATTTCTCGCACGGTGGTGGCCACGACATCTGCTGCCGGCCGCCGCTCACAGGGTCTGGCACCAGCACAGCCCCCTCTTGCTTTAGCCCGTTAACCAGTATGTTCACAGGATTAATTCTTCCAGTGCTTTACGTTTATGTATTATGGGCTGAGATGCTGCTAAAGATGTGACAGAAAGAAAAAATAAAATAAAATAAAAAAAACAACCCAGCAACAAATCTCTCAGTACTGTGGATCTGGTTTAGATTTTATCCATGTCTCATCCTCTTCATTTCCATGGATGTGGGGCAGAAAGTTCCTGTTGACACAAAGGCCCTTCTTCCCATGGCCTCCTGTCCTTCTTTCAGAAGATCCATTTTCTTTTAATACAGCCTTCTCTCCTCCTGCTAATCACACACATTCATCTTACCTAGGTTGCCTCTCATCACTCTTAGCTGCAGTGAGACCCCAGGATTTTCTGGCATTAGGACACCTCCTTTTTATCCAACAAACTGCAGTGGAACACTGCATCAAACAAGACTGTGATATCTTTAACAGGTTTCTACATGAGCTGCAAATGATTTACATCCCCTACCTTACACAACTGCATCTCTGTTATCTTTTGAAAAGAACTCTGGAAAAACAATAAATTTTGCTAATTATGAAATTTGTGTGAAATAAATCACCTTGTATCTGTGAAATTTGGTGATTAGCATGCCAAAGAGCGACATACGCCTGAATACCATCTGCATCTTTCAGAGGTCTAGAAGAAATGCATTTTTTTTTTCTGTGCACCTGCATCTATTAATTGCTTTCCCACAAGAACTCCCTCTCCTTAAGACTGAAGCTGTGCTGTGTGCAGATAAATGCGCACAGAGGTGATCTAATTTAATTTCCTCTCATTAATAGCCTTCCTCCATGGCAACATATCAACAGTGACAATAAGGACACCTGAGTATACACATATTCTATGCAGTCTCCTCATAGGCAAAAGCATGTCAAGCTTATTAAATGAAACAAAAAGAGAATTTTTAAATGTGTCTCAAGCAGTTTGTTGAGAGTTACTCGATCAAGGTAATATATCAAGCAGAAGGCATGGGCTTATAGGCAGTTGTAGGCAAAACCTAAGAGACGGGCCTAGGATTTTAGCTTTTTATAGCTGCTGCTAGGCTAGATCTTCATTATCCCTGCAAAGATCTTAAACAAAGCGGGGAGAAGGGCTGCCTCCTCCTGACATGGCCCAGGGTAGGAGGCGGCAGCAGTCACCAGCCGAATAAGGGCCAGGGCCAGAGGTGTGAACCCAGCGCTGCCATCCTCCCATTACTCTCACCCAGTTGTTAACTACAATGCTGGGCTATTTAAATGCTAATATTATTTAGCATGAAACGATCATTCAGGTTGGAGTCCCGAGGCGGGGAAAGGAAAAAGAAACGTTGAAAACACTGCTTTGCTGTTCCCCAGGACAGCTCCTCACTCATATGTATTTTGGGAAGGAGAAGCTGACAGTGCCTCACAGTTGAGGGTTTTTTAGTTCTCTACATTTTCAGCTTGACCCTTGTTAAATATAGACAACTTTGCTTTCACCTATTTTTCTGCCCTTCATCTGAGCGCAATTTTGCAGGTTTTCTTTGTGTCAGATCCCAGAACACTCCTACACTTTCTTCGTTATTTTTCAGGGGAAAATCTGGAGATGGAAAACCCATCACAAATGGAGAAAGTGCAAACCCCAAGTTGAATTTCATGGTGTTACCAAATTTGTGATGAGGAGAGGAAGAAGGAAGGTCACAAAGTGTACTTTTGTGTCTGACCATTTCTTAGATAGCCGTTTCTTTACAGCCCCTGTGTTGAATATCACGGCACAAAACCTGCCGTTGTTCAGATCCTGGTGGCTGCTCCAGGCAAACAACAATCAACACTAAAAGAAATCATCGCTGACATTACAAAATAGTATCCACACAGAAACGCTGCACTCAGGTTGCACCACTGGAGCTAAGATAATGCACAAAAAGGATACCAAAATCTGCTACTGTCCAGAGAAAAGAACAAAACCAGAAGCCTTTGAGGTGGCCGGACAGGAAAACCAAGTCAGATGAAGAGCTGAACAAAACTCACAACTTCCTGCTCGAAATACTGACATCCGGGATTTAGAAATTCCTTTCTCAAGGCGATTTAATTCCCTCCAGCCTCCAATAAAAAAAAAAAAAAAGAAAGAAAAAAAAGAAATCCTGAAAGTGTAAATAGCTCTGTTAGTCCCCAGTAGCTGCTGAATGAAAGAGATGCTGCTTTGCTGGCCACCTTCCAGGTGAAAATGATACTCCTGGTTTCTACAAAGGGGGAAAGATATTTGGAGACAATTGCTCTGATCTGGGGATCTTCGCTCATCCCGGCTCCCAGCCTGGTGGGAAGGAGCTGGGAGTACTGGTCGCCCTGGTCCTGGTACAGCCTGCCTTGTAGATCTGCCCTGGAGCTACAGACGTTCGATGCCAAGACTCACAGAATGGTTGTCCAAAAATAATACAGACCTCAGCAGGGAAAGGGAAATAGAAATGAATTGGAGATTTCTCTCCCTGTCCTCCTTTTGGCTTTCTGTATTTTGAACCAGAATGACATTTTGTGCTTTCTTTCTCCCTCCCATTTACTGGTCTGGTAAATGTCTACGTGGTTTGGGAGTGAAACTGCCAACCTACCCGGCAGGTCTGAAAATTCAGAGCACCATCCCATAGCCCTCTGAAGACAATCCGTCTTTGCTGTCATGCTTTCACAGCTTCAGTGAGCTCTGGTTTAGCCCGTGTATAAGCTGCTTTCACGTTTATGCATGCTCTGAAACTTGATGAGAGAAAGCTACCTGCTCTGGATCTAAAATATACTATTAAACTTAAATAAAACAACAAAACCAATCATTGCAACTTTCTGTTTTCAAATGAGATCTTCTGTCCCAATTCTGCAGACTCAGGAGGTTGCAAGATTTGAGAAAAACACACTTATCTACAGTGAATACAAGCCCTGAGCTTGTGGAGACTCGTGTATCGCTGGTTCCCATGCATTTTTGTTTTTTAGTGACACAGTATTTCCTTTAAAGAGTTTGTGGAGGAGACAGTACCCCAATGACTTTTTTGGAGCCAACAGAAGCAACACAAGTTGTGCAGCAAAATGAATTTTCATTGACATGATAATCTGAAATAGACTAATATGTAAAGCACACCTAAATTTATTCCTTCAGAAGAGAATTTGTTGCATTTAGCCCTGGTGACTGTGGGATCAGAGCTGTGCACAGCTGATACTTTTCCTACAGAGAAATAAACTAAAGACAGTTTGAAATTAAATTACAGTATTGGGAACTTATCGAGTCCCAGACATTACTTTATAGCATTGCACAAATTAACAGAAGAATTTGCTTTACGGGGTTTCTACTCCAAGAAGCGACCGTGGAAAAGGCGTTGTTGTGCCATGCATGTGTGCCTCCTGCGCCCCATTCAGACAGACAAGTGTTCTCATTTCAGTGGGTTTCCACGGGTGGCAGCATAATTTTTCCTGATAAATGGTGGTCCAGGACAAATTCCATCTTTTGGAACATGTTTAAAGTCCTACCTGATTACTCCAGTGGCTAAGGTACAGTTTTACTGCTTTTAGCCTTGCAGGACATGCAGGACAACCTTCCTCAGCACTAGAATAGTTTTAGAAGTTACAGCAACTGGGCCAGAACCTCTAATTTGAAGCTTAGACAGAGAAGAAAGCAGATCCCCAAATTCAGTCCACAGAAGGCAGGAAGAAAATCTATTTTGCCTTTCTCTGCAGCTGGTAGGGCTTCATGGATTATGTCAAGGGCATAAACTGCTGTTCGCCAGGGGTGAACACCGGGGTTTACTCATATTTACCCCCATTTTGGGAGCCGAACAAATGCTCTGCAGTAAGCGGGTCCTTGGCACAATTTTCACAACAATGCTATCACACTGGTATGTTCAAGCCGTCAAATTCCAGTAATGAAAAACACCACCTTGTCATGCCAGTTTTACAGGTAGTACCTAAAAAATCTCAGACTTGCATTCCCAGTGTCGTTGTTATTATTCCAGTGTTCATCAGCAGACCTGTTTCACAGCCTGTAACTATCTTTGAATTACATATTACTCCAGAGGTGCTTAGGGTCAGATAGGAACCGCATTTTGTATTACAAACATTTCAAAACCAAACCAAACCAAACCAAAACAAAACAGGCAAAGGCTGGTAACTGGTGGTGATGAAAGATGCTAAGCTGGCAGCTTAATGATGGAACCTGCACTATGTACCTAGGAATAACCAGGGTCCCTAAGGTCAGTCTGACTTGTCCTGTCCCAGGGAGGTCCTCACTGGAAAGAAAGCTGTTTAATACTCCAGAAAATCCTTAATAACCTTGCCAGTACCAACAGTAATAAAAATACGGTACAAGGTAGTTGGAGTGAGACTATCAATGCCTTAGAACAGACTGTTAAGAAGTATGCAAATGAGAATGGCTGTCAGGGATCGCTGCATGCCCAGAGCAAACTCACATCAGAGACCTAATAATACTGGGAAGTTCCCTTCTGGAGTCATTCCCCTATAAATGTAATCTTTTAGGAAAGATGTTACAGGGATTTCTTCCTTTCACAAAACGCAAACAATGCTTAGGAAGGCACCTGGTCCCTAGATGAAGGTGGCTTTTCTTAGTGACTAACTTGGACATCTCTGCCCAGCGTGCTGGTTTCTGCAGAGCCTGCAAAGAAACATCTCCCAGCAGTTCTGCACCATGCGAAGAGCTCAGGGGCCACCTCCAGGCAGTGTCTCCACCACCGGCCAGGACACTGCAAGAGGGGTTTGCTGAGACTGAGCAACCTGTAGGACCTGGGTCTAAGTAGCTGAGAAGATATTTTGAAGAAAACAGAATAGTTCCTAGCCCTCAGCATAACCCTGTCACCAGGGAGGCTGCAGAATACCACCTGCAGAAGTCCTCTTCCTCGTATCCCTTCAAACCTCTTTAGCCAGGTCCCTAGAGGTGGTGTTGAAAGGAAAGTGAAATTCTTAATATAGTAGGTCTTCTCCCTCTCTAATTTTCCCAGTTTCATGGAAGGTGATGCAACACTTGAAACATACATTTCAAGCCATCACATCATGATTTAAACTGTAAGACAAGAAAGGAAACAAAACCAAAATACTACTACACATCCTGCTTTATAGTAACTTCAGTCCATTAAAAATTGCCAGAAACATGCAAGAACTTCATATCATTCCTTATGATCCTGTGGAGTTTATCATATATGTTTCCTCTGTATATCTCTGGTCACCTACTAGCTGAATATCTTTTAAAAATCAAAGCCCACCACTGCAGGAACACGCTGTGAGGTCTTCCTTACAGCACAGACAAAATACCAGGTCCGATCTAGCAGAGATCAGTCGTCTTGCTACAATTCAGGGGAAATGTTTCTGTACATGAGTCATTTTAAAACACATGAGGAATTTAAGGCATCTTAGGTCAGCTGAATAATCTGAGAGGACACCACGACTTCATTAAATCCGTGATGCATATAGTAATTCACATCATGCCATAACAACTGAAGGGGACCAAAACCATCCCGTTAATTAACTGATTTCACCACTGAAGTTTTTCTCTGCCCTCATATTAATAGAGACCTTGAAGTTTGTAATGGCTGTGATAAGATATTTGGTTACATTGATGTAATGTACTTTTTCTTATCAATATGCAAACAGGACCCTAATCTATTTATCGCCTCCACATTTTATTTGGGAGATGGGGGCAAGGAGGGTTCTCTTTGAAGGTTGCTTTCAAACATTTGCATCTAATGAAACCAAGTTGACTTCTAAAGCAAACGAGAATTGTTATGTGCAAAGAGGATCATTTTATTTCTCAATAGTATTTTCCAGGTAGGATCAAACCATTTTTGAAACAGGATGCAGTCACACATAGGATTTACCTTCCACAGAGTGCATTTGTGTAGGTCAGCTGTTGCAAGCACCATTGTCAAAATAAGGCATAGTAATGCACGGACCTCCCTTGGGAGACCTAATGTAAGAGGCTAAGTACATAATAGTCTTTAATTTTTCAAGGGGAGAAGTCACTTTGGAAGATGCGAGGAGGGTTAATGCCGGGGAGCCAATGACATCCGGACAACTGCAATCAATTCATTTCAAGAAAAGTACAGTGGTTTGGATTGCAGGAAACATTGATCTGGACAATAACAGCTCCTCTGTGCCATCCACCCCCCCCCTTTCTGTGTGTTTCTCAGTTGTGCCCTGTGTATGACTGTAAATCCTCAGCATGGGGATACCATTACCAACATACACTCTTGACAAGGCTGAAAAGGGAGCTAAATAAAGCAGAAAAAGGGAAACCAATTCTTCTTTTCCCACCCATTCTCTCTCATTTTTTTTGCAATTCCCTATCCCCACTTACCAGTCCGGAGCTTTTTTGGTCCAACAGATCATTGCCAAGTCCCACACCTCATGCAAGTGAAAGCACAACACAAAATCTTGCACTTGCAGAAGGGAGGCTGACCTTCTGTCCTCATATTTTCATGATTTATTTAAAGGCTGGTCCTATTCCATTTTTATTTGAATGATCAAATCTTCCTCTTGCTCTGGGGGAAAAAACCCAAAAGGTAAAGGTACTGAGATATCTTTTAAGTCATTTTAAGCTGGAGTATCTCAGCAGGGAAGCCCTGTAGGCTGTTACGGTTATAAGGACCACCTGTAATACCACTGAACCTCAACCGCTCCCAGTCACTTACAGTTCTCCCTTTTCTCTTTAGGTTCTTCTTTTCAAAATAATAGCCAATTGACGGTGTGTATTTTCTCTCTGCTTATCCCGGGATCATTTGAAGTTGAGCCATCTAATCCTGAAGATTTTTTAGCTAAACAAAATCCGTGCACTTTATTGACTTGGACTGTGGCACGTAATCACTAGTCTGAGCTAGGACTCGTGGACAGCCACCATGCCCTTGGGGAATGCAGCGTTTGCTATCTAGGGGTGCAATCCACCTGGGCGGTTACCAAAGCACACCTATTCTGCATTTTCACTGCAGAATTTTCGCTGCCACTCTGTGTTGCATCCTGGGAGATTCTCTGCGCGACTCCCAGCACACCACAGTGCATACTATGCTTCTGTTTCATCTTTTAAACAGTTCAAATATTGATTTTTTAAATATCTGTAAGGCACAATGCAGTATTTAGTCCTGGTAGATTACCTGGGCAATGAACTGCCCCCAGTCAGAAGTTTACACCTTGTTCCTGGCTGACTGGCCCCAACCTTCCAGCCACCAGATCTTCTACCTTCATTTAGGAGCCCTCTATTTCCTTTTGTATAACAGGTGATAAAACTCCTCTCCCTCACTTGATGCCTTCCACTGCACGCAACCAAGAATTAAATCACCAATTTTGGCCATGCTGCCTCAGAGAAGGCAGAAACTCAGCTAATTTTCCTCTTCCCCTTTCCAAACCTCAGAGGCACGGGGTATGGGTGCCTGTCCTGCAGCATGGCTGATACATTGATAACTGCAAGTATTAATTATGCTACGGTAATAGATGTTTGCCTGTGCTCATCTTATCTTATGATTCACAATGCTCTGAAAGAGTCATCTGTTCTTTTTATTGTGCAGTGCTCAGTCAAGCCGTGTGTCATTTGTGAGCTTTAATCACTGATGTATTTATATGAGAGCGGGCAGGAGTAGGAGAGCCACCGGGAGCTGGGGCTGGTAGGGGGTGGCAGGGAAGGAGGACACATCACATACGGGGCTGTTCGGCTGTTTCACAACAGGGGAAACACTACTGAGGGAGACCACAACGGTGCATGTGTGGATTCTCTGGTTGACTATGAGAACAAGTCTGTTCCCATAATAAGAAACCAGAAAAAATAATCACAATATAATGATTCAGGGATCCCACATTATATTCTTTAAATCTGTTTCTCTATGCTGAAACTCAGTAGACTATCAATATTCTCAAAGAGTGCGGTAGCTCTTTGCCATGTGAGACAATCTCAGCGGACTTTTACCTGCTCCCTCTCCTTCATTTGGATTTGGTGTTATTTTACCCCATTTTTCATGCATACTTTGCAGGCACGGACAGCAACAGGGCTTGTAAACAGGAAGAAAAATAAAGACTGAGGAGAGTGTGTCTTGCAGTTGCTCTTAGTGGAATTAAATATGGATATCAGGGAAGGAGAATATTGCCAGTAAACCCACTGGCTCCTGTTCTAGGAATTGGCTACAAAAAATTAATTTAAGACAGTGTAATTAAATCCATGGACATTCTGCAAACAGAATAAAGGTTGAAGAGTTGAGAATTTTTCCACAGAAAAGTTGGCTATGTACAGATGAAATCACACCTTCTTTCTGGCCACTCCTGCACACGCAGGTCAATCATTCCTACGTTTTGAGGATTTCATTCTGAACGGACCTTTAGAAACACGAGAATAAACTCATTGAAATTAGTAAGGTGTATAACTCCTCTTCATCTAAGGAACAGGCAGGGTTTGGTTGTCTTCCAGCAAAGGACAGAGAAAATATTTTAGCAAGTTTCTAGTGACACCTGTGAACACGTGTGTCCTGTACACACCTCCCATCTTGACAAAGCGCACGTTACCTCACCCTGCCATATTCTCCCAGGGAGACAAATGCGGTTTTATAATGACCACTTACCTGCACCACTGATGAGATATCAAGCTGTGGAGGACGCAAAGGCAAAGGTTTCCAAAATTGTGTAGGTAGAAGGAAGATTTAGTGTGTGGAGGTCCAGGCTGAATAACCCGGCTGCAGAGGAGGCCGCCCTGCGCAGCCCCTCGCTGCCCCCAGCCCCTGCACTCTCAGCCCCGGCCTCCCAAACACACCCCGGGAAGCTCTGTAGCCACTACAGCACCCACAGAGCTAATTTTCTGTGCATGTATACAATGCTCGTCAGGCCGCAAAGGTTACAGAGAGACCGCTTTTGTGGGACTCTGCTCTAGAGCTTGTGTTGTCTCCTGTGGATCCCAGGGCGGGTAGGATGCTGGGGGGCAGCAGGGGGTTTTCTTTTTCAACACTGGTCTCTCCTGTGTGATTTCTCACTTAAATCTTTGGCTGCTCTGTTGCTCAAAAGCAAATATTTGCGTTGCTCAATCATAAGAGAATATTAAGTACCTAATTCCTATACTAGTTGCCATTCACTGTGTTCACATGGGACATTTGTTTTACACCATGCAGTCCCTAGGTCACTGGAACCCCAAATCTCTTTGGCTAGACAGACCATTGGTCTTGCACAAATACAGATGTGAACATTACTGCCTTGCCCCCAAGAAATTATTTTTGAGCATAATGCTTAAGAGTGTTTACAGTTCAAATACTAACAAAACATTTAGAGGTACACATTTCAATACAGTATATGGGAAACACCTGGCCTCAGAAACGTTTGGGTAAAAATTGCTGTCAACCTTCTGTTTGTCAAAAGGGTATATTTATCCTCTGACTTTTTGTCATGACCTCTGCATTCTGAAATGAATTAAAAGTTTATGTG
>NW_009661368.1:1379497-1438706 GCF_000708025.1 Charadrius vociferus
AGCATGGGAAATGGCTTTCCTGTCCCGTTTCACTGCTTTACGTACTGTAACGTCATCAAGTGCAGAGATTCTGACAGTTTATGTTGGCATCCTTAATTTGGGGTGTGCATGTCATGTCGCTTTGTTCTGTGCTTCTGGAGTACCAAGAGGATCATTAAAGGATACGGTGTTGATTTAATTTCAGTATAAGAAGGCAAGAGACATGTTCACATCTCAATAGTGATTTGTTTATGTGGTTAACTGGAAAACTAGACATGTTTCAGCTAGTTAGACACAACTAACACTCACTTTGAACCACTTGCCCTCGCATACATTTTTAAAAATAAAAGCAGAAAGATCAAGTATACCCACAAAGCAGATGACTGATGTAGCATTTTCATTTTTGCAAACTACTTTCTCTAAAGGAATATTCAGTGTGGAAGTAGAGTTCATAAACTAAGAGTGCAAGAAAATAATTTGTATTTTGTAACAATTTTCCATAAGACTTCAATGTTTTTAAGCACTACAACAAAGAACCAGGTGGGCAAAGTGCATGACCTATTTTGTGCTTAACAGCCTTATTGAAATGCATTGAAATACTGAGTTGGGTGGAATTGCTCAATCTGGCTCTCAATGGTAGCAACAATAAATTACCTGAATTATTTTCAAGTTGCAGCATTGAACTAGAGGACATACAATTAAAAAAAAAAAAAATAAAAGAAGAAGGAAAAAAAAAGAAACCAGTTTTATGGTGGCTGGATACTTTCCATGAGAACTTATCATCAATATTTTCTGAAAGGATTTGATAACTGCTGGAATACACAAATATCTCAAATATCAAATCTCTTTCACTCACGTACTTAAATATGAGCATTGGGATCCAACTTTAAATTTGCTACACTTTGGCTTGATGGCCTTTTGAATGAAGTAACATCTGTAGACCTCAATAGCAACAGGGAAAGCTCTGAAAGCAGCAGAACTCACTCAGTACTTTATAACATCAAGTTCTTAAAGATAGCCCTGAGACCCTTAATTCTTACTGCCTTTCCTGTTGACAAGAATTGCCATATGTAGGACAGTAAGAGAGGTCTTATACTGTTTTCTTAGCAATACCCCACCTGAGAAAAAACAAGACAAAACAACTTCACTTAAAGATGATCACAGTGTGTCTATTAATATTGTGTTCAGTTGAGCTCTTCCTCCGTTAACAGTACTGTAACCAAAATCTCAATCTACCTACATCATTCAACTCCCTCCTCCCCAAAATAGCTTTTGTTACTCACTGTATATATCCCATATCTGGACGGGAAAAAAAATTAATTTATGCCAATTTTTAATATTTTGGTTTCTATGCCTTTGTTTTAAACAAATCAGTCACCATGGCTAAAACATGCAGGTTTTCATTCAGCTGTTTAAATAGAGTATTTGGAAGTCGATGGGTGTTTACAGGAAGCTCCAAAATAGGAATGTATATTTTTATGCAGTAATTAGTGATTGTTTAATATACCAACTGGGAAGGCAAAGAACAGCATAAACACATAATTGTTACCAGGCAGGGAGAAGTAGAGCATTAGGAGATAGCATAAATAGTCAAACGTGACCTCAAAAGGTCAAAAGAGAACTAAACAATTTTGTCACAGCACTTGCTTATTTAAGTCAATGCAAGTCCAATTTCCTCTCTGCTGTTTTGCCTGGTATTTTATACTGTCCGGTATTATTCTTATTTGACAGACACACAGAGAATCGGTTGTCCTAATAAGTACGTATACAACTTGTATGCAACTATTAAGCAAGAATAATCTAGAGCATTTTAAACAACTATTTTAAACCTAACGCCACGTAAAATGCTGAACTAAAAATGTCCATGTTATATTAATTTCTAACAATGATTTACTGAGGTCAATGACAATAAAAATGCAAGTCAGCTATGGAGGCATTTTGTAACCTAGTTGATTTTTTTTAACCCCCTTCATGCTGCCATGTACAAGATTATCCCGGCAATGACTAGCACGAAAATTTAAAGTTTAATCTCTGAAACAAACAATTTTCACTAAATTCATTCATGTTTTGATGCCCACTTTCCCCCCCCCCCCGCAAAAGAATCTCCTTTCTATTTCAATGCAAGGCTAGGATTTCACTGTGGGGGAGTAACCCCTATGTATGAACCACATGGAAGACAGGATTATTTGGTTACACTTTAAATCATGTTCATTTTTAGAACCTGTTCTTCATAACAAATAGGACATTTTATCCTCATATTCTTTACCCCCCCCCCTTTTTTTTTTTTTTAAAGTTTTCTTGGAGTGATTATAAAAATCACTTAAATCCTGAAGGGGAACTATGCCTCAGTGACAAAACAAATTTGCCACAAATCATTTTACAAAAGAACAGCAGGACTTTAGACCAAACTCGGGAACTGTTCCTATTCATCATTCATTTGTTTTGGAAACTCCACCCTCCTCCTGCCATGTTCAATATCTAATTGGCATTCTGACACTTCAGATAACTAAACATCTGCTGCATGGATGCTTCTTAGAAGTCTTTTGTTCTGTAAGTTGGAGTTCAAGGGATACAACTCACCGATACACTAGATTCATGCCATTGTTAGAGCAACTACTCTTCCTGAATGGAGAGAAAACAGTCAAATAAAAGCATTTTGCACAAATACTTCCCCCTACCCTTCTGATAAGCTTCCTAAGGGGTTGGTGTATTAAAATTCAGATGTCAGAGTACTGCTGCTTCTTAGCTATTTCCGCAGTTTAGGAAGTCAGGGTCTTTGCAGCCCTTCTGTTAACAGCTGTTGACAAAAGGTTAATTTCTGTTGCAGTGACAAGCAGGTTTCATCACCGAGTAAAACCGAATGCAGATTTCGTTTGCCTTTTTTTTTTTTTTTTTAATATAGTAGTTCAATGAGCGTAAGTGAACAGGGTGCGTAACTGCCATTCAGTGCTACTGTGAGACCTTAGGAATTAATATTTTAGCAGTTTGGAACCCTTGGATAAAAAGATGTTGTAGACGTGTGCAGCAATATTAGTATTGGATCAAGAAATAAATAATATCTAAAATTTTGTGAGCAAGATTTGCATGTTTCTGCTGCTAGGCATTTTTTAGCCTAAAGGCTTTATGATATGATGCAGTCAGCCAATACTGTGAATACAGTATCTGTATTGCAGGAGCTTCCAGAGTTTTCACATCAGCCTCTGTGCGCTGCGCTCTGTTCAGCCCACAGAAATGAGAAAAAGCCACTGACCTCATGTCCTCGTGGAAGGACAAGACAGGCAAATGCTGGGAGAGGAGGAAGGCACAAGTCCGTACCTAAGCTGTGATGTGTTTTGGTAAACAGCCAAGGATTAAACCCACATCGATGGGATCCTCCTCCTGCTACGCTGTTGGGCTGTTCATGACGTGGTTCCTACTTAATTGTAGCTGAATCTGGCCCTCACCCAGCAGATATTTCCCTGTTCACAACCATAGAAAGGACATTCCCCTCCCAAGTGTGGCCTTTGTTTCTAGAAACAGGTTTTTTAAAACGCCTAAAGGACCTGGGGAAAAAAATACCCCGAGACCCAGAAGAAGCGCAAACATCAGAGAGCAGTGGACAGTGGACGGGACTCCTTGCAGCTCCAAAGACTGCCAGGCCGAGCAGCTGCCCGGCTGCTACAGCAATCCCCTACCTGCCCAGGTTTCCAAGCCTTGCTCGATGCATTTTTTTTTCCCTTCTGGAAATCTAACACTCTCTGAAATCAAGTTGCTGTAAACTCTGTGGGGCAGGTTACAGAGGAGGGCACTGATGAATGCCCCTAAAAACCCATTGTGCCCACGCTGCTGCATGAAAAAGACTGCTGAATACACTGCATAGGAAACAACTCATGTCATTGTCCTTCTGCACACACAATCACTCAAATGATGCATGTAAATAAGAGATTTTATAGGCACATTCACTTTGCAAATCCTTCCCATCTATTGCAAAAGAGCCACATTGTAAACATTAACAGGCTGATCGTAAGCCTGAATTTAGTAGAAAGGCTTCCAGTAACACATGAGTGGGACTGACAGACTGACAGATTAGACAGACTGACTTCTGTATTCCAGATACCTCACTGGATACCAACCTCAGACTTTGGCCCTTGGAAGCATTCAAAGTGTGTGAAATCTCTTCTGTAACATCTAAATACACCAGCCAACTAGCAGAGGAAGGAGACAAAATTGTGTTAAGTATCTGTCTAGGCAGAGAAAGGAACAGAAGAAAAAAAAGATTAATCATAGCTGCTTA
This sequence comes from Charadrius vociferus, assembly GCF_000708025.1. NCBI lineage: Eukaryota > Metazoa > Chordata > Aves > Charadriiformes > Charadriidae > Charadrius > Charadrius vociferus. The sequence goes on from NW_009661368.1 coordinate 1,383,750, forward strand.
TTTAAATTAATGTCTCTGCAGGAGCTGACACAGACAGGACAGTTAGTTCACAAAGGAGTCACATTTTATATTCCCCTGTGCTATTTTTGATGAAGGACTGGGTAGTTAGAAAAGGGTGGATGAGATAGGTGAAAGTGGAACAGCCGTTTGTACCTCTTGATAACTATGACCAAAAATCATCTTGTCCCTTGTTAAATGTTGATTTATAGTCAGTGTGGATGAGTCCAGACTGGCAGGATGGAGTTAGCATATGGCTTTGGGAGATCTGAATTTATTTCCTTGCTTTTCTAAGCAAAATTGGACCTTCAATACATATAGTCTAGTGCTGCTGAATGCAAAACGTGTTTGCAACAAAGCACGATTTGGCAAATACATTGCATTTCCCTTTATTTTCTCAGGGGATATCCTAGTACGTGACTAGGATAATTAAAATCTCCAAGTAATTTTACTGAAGCCAGCTAGCTGGAAGAATCCTGGCCCCAGGTCTGCTTAGCCAGCCAGGCAGTGAATGCCACCTCCATGGCCAGGATTAGTGGCAGCTCATTGCCAAGAGATGGGGAAATGAACTACATGAGAAATTGCATTTGGGAATTTGGTGCAGCCTGGATGTGGACCAGAGTCCATCATTTGAGTAACCTCATAAAGCGTGTTGTAGGACATGAGCTTCCTTTCTGCTGCCTGAAAAACACACTTTAAAATGACAAGTCCTTTTAATGCCATTTCTGTGCCTACTTCTAAGATTTCAAGCCCCTTCAGACACGTCTCTTCATCTGAGTCAAAACACGCAAAGTGGGAACATTTTCTAGTTCAGCACACAGATCTGGGTCCAAGAGGAGGAGGTGTTTCACAGAGAAACCTTCAATGACATTTCTGTGTCTCCACAAAAACTTCTGCCTGCATGTTTTCTGGCTGATAAAATCTTTCTTATAAAGCAAATGAGAGTCTGCCAAGTGAAGAAGGGGAGAGAGCTGGAGCTCTCTGCATGCCATGTTTCCAGTTCTCTGCTCTCAGGCTGGTAAGACCAGGTCTGTACCAGGAAGAACAAGGTGAAGTACTTCCAAATCAGTGCAATAGCTCCCACATGTATGTTTTTCCATTGCTTGGCCCAAAGGGTCCCTTGAAGCATTTTTCTTTTCCTTGATGCCCCCTCTCACGCTTCCACTCATGGCCTCTCACCAGATCGCTTTCTGGACATGGGCCGTCTGTCAGTCTGTCCAACCCACTTTCTCTTTTCTCCCCCCTTGCCTTTTTTTTTTTTTTTCTTGTAAAGAAGAGAGATGAACATCTATGTCAATGAATCCCTGACCTACATAGGCTGACCCTGAGAAGGCAGAGATAATACACAAGAGTAAATGAGGTCAAAAAATGGAGAAAAGCCCTCACACGGTGACTTCCTAGCAAGGGTTAGCTGCACCATGACTTCCTGAGAACCACTCGGCGCACGGAGAAGTTTCAACCTCTCTGTGTCCTTTAAAGGCCTTTCAGATTCTTTACATAAATTTTTGGCAAGGTTTATTGCCAAAAAGGGTAACCCTAGAGAGAGGCCGATAAGGGAAGATTTCCTCATGCTCTCCTTCCTTCGCCCCTCCGCGGTGCCAGCACGCTTGAGCGGACGTGACAAACTCGGTTCTGCTGAGGACAATGCAACGCGATGGCCCTGGTGGCTCCTGGCGCGGGACTCACCCCGAGCTGCTGGGAGGATGTCCCCACCGCCCTGCGTGGGAAATGGAGCTACACCCCTTGGGACGACTCCAACAATTTAGAGATGTCAATGCCCAGCAAGGGAAAGCTTGATCCTCTGATTTAGCAAGAGTTAAAAAGAATAAATATGCATCTATAGATAAATGTAAAATGTCAGTCCATGCATTTAAGCTGTTCATACCTGGCAACGAGGGTCATGTGCAAAACTTGCTAAAGCATTTCGTTTGAATGGGGCAGCCTGCAGCTTTCCCACATACAAAAAGAAAAAAAAAATCCTTTTAACAAAAGAGGTCTGAGAAGTCTTACCTGTCGCTGAGAAAGCAACAGTGTCAGAATCATATATATTCAACCCCAGCATGAAACAGGCTTCTTTACTGACGGTAACATAACATCCAGGTGTTAGGCCTCAACCCCACTTCAACTATTGTTTATTGCCATTGCATGGATTAATCCCTGCTGTCAGTCCAGTCTGCGAGATGCTCTCAGAAAGAAAGGTCTGCATAGCATCACGAGTGTCAGATCCTGCTTTGATACACTTTATCTTCCCTTATCCCTTCAAACTCACCATGACTACTCTGCCTGACATGCTAAAAATGCTTTAGAATTGGTGCATATAGGCTAAACTCTGGTTTCAGGGGAAAAAAACCTGCCCACCCCCACTTTTTCTTCCCCCCCACCCCCTTTTTTTTTTGACAGAAATCATTGTTGATCTGATAAGAAGTTTGTGGAGTATCCAGTTACAAACTGAGAATCCCCAGAGTCGGTGATTCATTAGTAGTTATCCTAGTGTTACAGGAAGTAAACAGCTTTTAGATGTGCATTTTGCATCTAATTATGTCACAGTCCGCTGGCCTTCTCAAAGGTGTGTTGTTTTTCAGGGTAATACATTAAAGATAACAGATTTTACAACAACAGCTGGGAAAAACAAAAATAGATAAGTCGTGGAAGCTTTGTAAAAGAAGTGGGAGATCTTTGCTACACAGAGGAGACAACTGGGTGTCATTTGGAAGGATGTGAAACCTTATCCAGCAAAAAGGGGGCTGTCAAAGCATCTCTGTTTTTGTGGCTCATATTCTCCAGAAAGATCTTCCAGAAAGATCCTGAATGTATTTGTTTTTCTATTTTCCTGCTAAAAGATGAATTTCAGTTAATGGTCAATGGCTTCATTCTGTCCTCAGATTCATTAAAGGAAACTATTCTGGATTTACATCGCAGCATGAGAGGCCAGAGCAAAGCTTAGTGGGATTTTTCCACTTAGAAGTTCCATTTTAGTAGTAGGGGTCAGATGCTGCATTGCTGTGTATCCAACGCTAATACTTTTTTAACGTAAGTTATCTGTCGTTTTAGTGGAGTTGAGTTTGTCGAGACTGAAGAAGCGGTTTCTCTAAGAGACTGGATGCCAATACATTGCTCCCACCACTACCAGGGAGGCTTTGCCTGTTGCCCATCTCCTAACCCAGGCGGTCCTGAATGTCACTCGTCCCTTCCGACACCAGCGTGGCAGTGGATCTGGCACAACCCCGCTTGTGACACGAGCACTGGGACCAGCACAGTGCGGGGCTGATGCCCCAGACTGTCACCAGTGATGGGCAGGGAAGACCTTGGGTACATTGAACGTAGGTCACTAAATCGCAAGCCTAGAAGGAGCTAGAGGGGCAAGCCAAGGAGAGCACATCTTCCCGGAACACGGGCCAGCGTGATGGCAGAGATGCTCCTGCAGGCACGGCCTGCTGAGCCCTGGCACCGTCTGCAGTTGCCGCGATCTTCGCTTATTTTCAGAGATGCTAAAAAGAGGACGACAGCACATTTTGGACACAAACAACAACATTCCTGTGAACGTTGTCCAGGATGTATTTAAGTAGGGGATGACTGATCCCATCAGCCTGCTAAATCCCAGACTCAGGGATGCAGAGAACAGAATTCTTAAAAAAATGTCAGTTTTATTTAGCTTTGCTTTTAAAAATTAAATTAATACTCTAAGTTACATTTAGGTAAATCATCATTTGGCAGTGAATGAAAGTCAGAATTAAAGTATTAAAGTGCTTTTCCCCTGCCACACCTCCCAAAATTCCATCACCCACGTGCCAGGAAAATTTGTTTAGTTATTTTAAAGCGCTCGTGTACCCCTTTTCAATTCAAGAGACTTTTGTTCTGTTATTTTGCTCAGTTATGGTTTGCTGGTTTTGCCCAGCCCAGGGCAGGGCTGTCAGACTGCCTGTCCTCTCTTCTGCTCTTTCATCAATTCCAGCCACCTCTTAGAGAGCACCACCATGAGATATCTCCCTCCTTTGCCCATTTGTAATGATGGGTAGCAAAGAGAAGCTCCATCATTTACGAGTCTGTGTACTACTATTTCTGCTGACAGCTTGACGAGCTAAACATGTCATGCAGGGGTGCCCTCCGCTTCCCAGCAGTGTGTATGCGTTCATAGGAGCTTTTCCCTTGATGCTTTACCACGCTTCTCTACAATCACCTGCCTCCATCTCACACCAATCTCCTTTTACTCAGTAAAAACAAGGATAGATGTCTGGACAAATTTGTCTGTTCCCAACTCCTCCTGGACTGGGAATGGAATTACAGGGTGGAGTCGGAGGATGGGTTTGGTCAATAGTCACTTGGGCTCTTGCTTTTCATTCCCTCCTTCAGCACCTGAAATGCTATAATGCCACAAACCAAAGACAACACAAAAACAAATACACAGGGACTACAGCTGGCTTTCCATTCCTTTTTGCCTGTGTAGATTCTCCTATTCCTACCCAGGAAAACCCAGGCAGCTGCTCCCGCCTCCATCAGCACACTAACGAGTTATCTCCTTCCTTCCACTCCGCACACAGAGATCTTGGGAACTTGATCTTCCCTTGGGGCCACTACGTGTCTCTCGGATCTAGCCGAAATCGGACAATTTCTTGCAGTGGGGAGGGGGGTGAGGGAGATGGACACACACAAACAGACAGAGGCGCAGGGAGTACAATCTCGTAAACCTCATTTCCTTAGGAAATCAGGCTCAGCTGAGGCAGCCGGGGAAGGGTGTGGAGTGAAACAGGCACAGCCGCAGGGATGCTCGAGCGCCCTGCTGGGGACCAGGGTGGCATTTTGCTCAGGGACGGTGTGTCCCTGGGAGCTGATGTCCTCCTGCCTAGCACAGCGCTGCCCGCTGCAGCTCTCCCCACCCCTGGCAGCAGCACTGCGCACCACTTGCGGCGTGTGCTCAATTCCTCCCATCCGTGGAAGGGAAATTGAGACTTCCTTCCTCATCCCAGCAGGGCATTGCTAAGATCTTCCTACTGTAAGTGACATATTTAAGATCTGCTGATGAGGGAGGCTATAGAAGGCCACGTTACTGCACCACTGCAGCCGGACCCTACGTCAAAAACACATACAGTACCTGAATTTAAAGAATACAAGTATTTTTTTTTCCGTTTGTTAAATCAATGTCTCAGTAATACAAGCTGAATTAATTTGTTTGAACTCGCAGCTAGAGTAGTGCTTATGTTTCTAGGAAACTACAAAATGAAGGCATTTTAGAGTGCATTTAAAAAGAAATGCAAAAGCCCTGCTGGCAATGACAAAACAAAGTTTGAGCTTAGAATGGAAAATGGATGGGTTGTAAATAACAGTGATGCTAAAACCTCAATTGATTCAGTTCCACAGTTAATCTATTATATTCTTCCAAAGGAATTTATTTTGCCTGAAAAGGATTCTATGAAATCATAACCTTCATTAACTTTGAGTGATTCATTCTTTTTGTAACCAGATGTTTAGTTACAGCTGATAAAGCATGAAAACCTGCATTCCTCACAGCTTGCTCTGCATGGGTGTGTTGGGTAATGATGACAAATATTGAGGTGCAACATTGCTGGTCTTTGCTGACATAGCAATGACTGATCTGCTTATCGGATTCAGCTGGGAACTTGAATGCCAAAAGAAGGGGAAATATGAACGTATCTGATATGAGCCTAATGGATCCTGAGAGTATTTATAGCTCAGAACAGACTGAAAAAAAAGGAAATGCAAACAAATTTGAGGAGAACCCATACTGCCATTCTGTGGGGCAAAGGCGGCATAGCACAGCTTTTGAGGCGATGTGATTATTATCTAGACTGTATATGAAGGTAAAAATGCAGCTCCAGTTGCTCACAAATGCTATAAGAGCTCCGTTCCGTACATGAGACTGTAAGCCTCAGACAAGAGATGAGTTTCTCTCTAGAGGACTCGGTCCAGCAGGTCTAGCTGTGCCTGTGAACATTTCAGCGCAGTCAACAGGCTTCCACAAATGAAACTCCTACGTAGGGTTTGTACAAGTCTGGGGGATGGGAACACATCTTGGTAGTATTTCACTACCAAATTTTCAAACAGACTTAGAACCCAGAAGCTTTTGGTGGTTACGGAGAGGTGCGTCACCATGCTGAGACAAACTGGCTGCTCGGGGTGAGTAACCCAGAAGAGTGCAACTGCCCAGTCATGGTACATGCCAGAGCACTGGGATCAGCATTTCTTTGAATAGCAGGTTCTACGTCTTCTAACAAATGGAAAATGTAACTCAATCTTTAAGAAATCAATGAAAACGTAGAAGGAAACTTCAAGGCTTTTCTTAACTGAACTTTTTATAAACAGATTAATCATTTCCAGAAATAGAAAATGTCAGTCAGATCATCTTGTTTGACACAAGGTCAGCTTTCTGCAAATAAGGCCAGTGGCATGTCAGATGTGGAGATAAAACAACAGATTTGCATTATGCGAGCCCAAGGTGCAGTTACCTGTGAAGGGGTTTCATTTCATTTCATTTCATTCCTTTCAGTGCTCTGCCCAACCCTCCTAGGACCCAAATTGAGAAATGCAATTTTATTATTGCCCTTTTTAATGTCTGCGTTTAAATTAGTAGCGCCAAAGTTTTAGCCAAACAAGCAGCAGTCTCGATAGACTGAGCACACGTCGGGATATGGACTGACACTTTATAAATGGATCTACCTGGGACAATTTGAGAAGTTACCACCTTGTTTGTTTGCTCCCACCTCTCAACTAGTTATCACCAACCAAGAGTAGATAATAAACAGCGGCAGGCAGAAACTTCTTGAACTGCACCAACCAGACCTGCAAGAATCTGTCAGTCAACACTCTTTGTCCTGACATACTGCAGCTCTGACATCCCCCGTCTGCCCTGCTCTTGTTCAGGTACTTTTGTTTACGCCATAGTGGTGCAATGGTTTGGGAATATAGCTGTGTTATACCAAAGTACTGCTAACTCTAGTTATGCTAAGAATTGGTGCTAAAGTGAAGTGACTTAGAAATTTTAGTTTTCATTAAGAAAAAAAGGAATTCTTTATCTTTTTTATGCAAGCCTGATAGAAAGAAAACCTGGTATCTATCAGAGGGCTCAAAACGAGGAAAAAAAAAAAAAAGTGTTGAATCATTTTTTTTAATCTTGTGATTTAAAATGATGCCTGACTTTAGATGTTAATGCTTCTCAATTAGTAAGGTATGGATGAGTTATACACGTTTCCTGCCTAGTCATTTCTAGCAGGACCATTCTGTGCCCACTGCTCAAATACTCAGGTATACCTTATACCCTTGCCTTTAGGCTATGAGTACTACAGACAACATGGAAGAGAGAACAGAAGCAAGAACATGCAATAAATATTGTTTTCTCTAGATCCTTCATTAGAAATTGAAATAGTGGTTTTTTTTGAGATGAAACCCCATAACCTCTATATACTTCATAATGAAACTTCAAGTGACTTGCAGTGCTTTTGCCAATGAAGATTGATGCCTAACTGTCAATTTTGCCATCTGAACATGAAGGAACGTAAGGCTATATTTCCTGAAACGTTGGCCACGAAGAACACAGAACCACTAGCATTTGGCCCAAACAATCCTCCCAGCTGTTTATTGCTCCACCGGCACATTGCCAGAGTAATTGTTCAGCCAGGAGCTGAAAGAGCCATCCTGTGCAAATGAAGTACGCAATTGCCCGTGCGATCACATGCCCCTCAGAGAACAGCTCTCCCACTCATCTCTCTGTCTTGTCACTTACTGACACCTGTCACAAGACCAGAACAGCAGCTGGAGCGGTATTTGGGCAGTAGCTTGCTTTTTCATTTCTTTTAGGAACTGTCCAGAGGTCTGAATGCCATTGTATGTTAAATTACTGCAGTAAGATGAACGTTCACCCTCTCCTTCTCACCTCTCAAAAAATCCTAGCCTCTCCCTCTCAAAAGTAAGCTGTTCTGCCACGTATGTTTTTCCTTCGAGGGAGGAGGACAAACACGCACGACATTGATAAGGCACATCACTCACTGCACTGCTGGAGGATGCTCAGGTGCTTCCCGACAAGGTGAACAACGTGGGAACTTGCAAAGAGCAGGTTCACATTGACATTAGGTAAAATCTGGACCATTAATAAGTTAATGTATGGTAGCGGTGATAAAACACTGCAGAGGCCAAAAGGCGCACACACAAGGAAGAGCTAATGCCATGTCATGTCTTAATACAGACTGACTACGGTACTGATCTCATGTGAAAACGGTCACTTGAGTCACGGTAAGCATGTCCGGCTGCAAATCACAGTTTCAGCACTTACTGACAGGTTGGCAGGTAGAAGGATTAGCAGTAGCATGTACAGTTTTATGTGCAGCCGGATAGCCAGACCTGTATTCCTGCAATTAACAGTTGTGCCCTTATTGAGATACCAGATGTATTTTGTAGAATTGAGGTACAGTATTGCCCTGCTCCAGAGCCTTTGAAGTCAGCAGAGATCACGAGATATTTTAGCATTTGCCAAAAGTGACAGTGTAATCAGCCATGCCTGAAAAATAATGGGAATTGTCAACAGTTAATAAAACTACTTTAAGAGGTTGGATTGATCTCTTTTCAAAGGCAATCTTGCACCTGTGAAAGCTTGTCTATAGCAGTATGTATCACTGAATTGCACAATTGTTATTGCAGTATAATCATCTGTTTGCACCTACAAAGTCACAATCCAGCTGACTTGAGGGCAGGTGAGCCCAGACCTCCTGTTTCCTGTAGTTTCTTCTGATTTTATGACTCAGAAGGGAATATTAAAAGATAAAGAAGGTGCCTGTGGTAACTTATCTGTGATCGCTTAATAAAAATAATGCAAATATTTGCTAGAGCAGAGCCCCACACTCATTTACCTCTCCGAAGACAGTGCCCTAACCCCTTGTTAGGAAAATTATATGTATTCTTGTTCTCTCCTTACCACTCCCTTTTAAACTCTAATTATTCCATGAAAAGTGAAATAGCTTCAACAGACAAGACTGTGAACTTGCTCCTGATCAAGATACGCTATTCACCCAGGCTGAAAAAGGAACAGATGAGAGGTGTGCTACACCTGGGCGACCGCCCCACCTCCAGAGCCCGTTAGCTGGGCAGGAGGGGAAGATACCCCCTGGACCAGGCCCTGGCTCCGAAACCAGTGCTGGCAATAGAACAGGACACAGCCGATCTGGGTGACCTGACTTCAGGAGTACTAAACTAGGTGAAAACCTGAGATGAGGCCCTCATATTCTCCTTCTCGTCCTTATTTGCAGGACAAGGACCAGATGGCTTTTGCACAAGAAGTGATACTGGGAAACAACAGTTGCTGGAGCTGCTTTAGATGGCACTGGCCTCTCCTATCCTTTCAAAATCTAACCAGAAGTAACGCGATACACTCAAACCCTCTCATCGCAGGATCTGTTTAATGAACCCAAAGACTAACTAAGACTTAATTTCTTTTTTCCTGCTTTCTTTTCTCCTCCTCCTGACCAAGCTGGGATGCATTTCTTATGCAGTGCCTATATGAATGACAGCATGCAGAAGGCATAGCAGAGGATTTCCACAACACCCGGGCTTGTATTGTGCTGCACCTTATTATCATTCTCTAACCCTGCACATATGGTCATCTTCCATTCTTCTAACTGGTTCCAGGGCCCTGGAATTCAGCATGACCCCTGAGGGCTATTCTAATGCAATCAGTAGGAATACTATATCCAGGGCCAGTCCAAAATCAAAGGCCTGGCCAAAGCCCAGGATAAATTACAGCTGTTATAAAGAAATCACCTTTTCACCTTGGCCCTCATATTCTTTCAGTTTACAGTCATAACTCAGCAAGGCCAGCAACATTTGTCATTAATAAACTTGGTTGGATAAACAAGACTGATGGATTAACAAGTCGCATGTAAAGAAATCTGAGAAAGTGAAAAGCTTTAGACAGAAGGTAAGGATAAGTTGATTTTTTTTTTTTTCTGAGGTAAGAGAAAAATTGATACATTTTTACATCTATTTTGCTGTACATTATCTTCACTTGTAACGTGCTGGCGTGACGGACAGCTGTAAGTACAGTAGATCTGAACAACCACTGCAGAGAAGACACAGCGCTGGCCTAGGTGGTTTCGGAACACATGGATGACCATATGATCTATGAGCCTGATGTTAATGGACACCCCGGTTTCACTAAAGTAGAGACTTCTTCCCAATATTTATCTTTTATCCTACTTGGACACTATTGTTTTCCTCCAAACAAAACCCTTTTGTGATTTTAAGTGAGAGGAAAGGATATTTGACTTAAAAAGATAAATAACCAATTGAGACCCTCATTTCAAACTGAATTAAAGAAATACCTTGCATAAGCGTCATTTGATTAAGAATGTTAAACTAAAGTTGTTCCCAAATGTGCAGTTCTGCAACTTTGACAATATGTGATTTTCCTTTAATAAAACAAATACGACGTGGTGAGAACGTGAAGGGTTAAAAAAGAGCTCTTTGAAACCTGTGAGAAAGAGGAAGAGCAGATTATATTCCCTAGCTCTCTTGGGAAAGCCTATGAGGGTATGATTTTTCTTTATTAATCTCTCTGTGATTTATAGCATCTTTATTTGAAAATTGTTAAATATCTGCTAAGAATAGGAAGAGCAAATGCTGTGAAATACATGTAATATATTAATAGTTTAACGAAGAGATACGTATAGGAGTATACTACATTAAAAAAAAAAAGCTACTGATTTTTTTGGTAAAGAAAAATGTGAAACAGATGAACTGTACAGTGACAGCAAATATCCACTAATGATCTTAGGTCAAAAATCCCCCCCAGTGCTACTGTGACAGCACAAGGACAGCAGGCGACAAGACAGTTCAGTTGGCTTTAAGAAAGCGATGTCCAGGTGTTCAGAGATGTTTGCATTGAAATTCAAACCGATTGAGAAGTCTGTAATCTCTCTATTTTTGTTTCTGACACAATTTGGTCTAATTAGTCCTAATTTGCCACTCCGGGTAGTGGTCTCTGTGCAGAAGAGAGAGGGTGGGCTGGCGGTAGCTGTGAATGAATATGCAAACGCCACGTTAGAGGCTGAAAACAATATCCTGGGGAAAAATAATTTATTAGGGTTTCGATGGGTGGTTTTTTAAACTATTTGTCCTTAAACTGTCTTCATCTGGACATCAGCTGTTTACTCTGCAAACATCCCCACCCAGCCGGCACAATGTGAGGTGCCGCTGCAGAGCCGGCAGCTGCAGAGCACCTTTTGTGTTTTCAATTTAAAGCCTTTGGGTTGATAGTTCACATTAACATGGAGAGAAATATACAACTTGTGAGTTTGAAAAGCAGTTTTTACTCATAAAAACCTTTGATAGTTTAGCCATCTGGTCAGAGTGAAAGAAGCTCATAAAAGAGGCCCAAATAGGGTCAAAGGTCTCTTGCTACGTGGGTCAAGGGGGCCGAGGAGGGTTTGCTGTAGTGGACTTTACTAAAAACTTGTCAGTGAGGATCTTTGACAAATTATGGCACATTCCATGGCTTTTTGGGAAAGTATTTGATTACAGTGTGCAGGAATGTTGTTGATATTTGCGAGCTTTAAGGAAAAAGGCATTCAAATCAGAAGCTGTAAAGATCTTTTAGGAATCATCTTAGGCGTGAATATGCACAGGGGAGATTTTTATTTTAGCCTGCTTTAATTTTTTTCTTTTATTTTTTTTCCAGTATAAAAAGATTCAGGGGAAAACAAAACAAAAACCTCTCTACTGCAGAAAGCACAAAGGCTTTGACCTTTGATTCAGGTCATTTATTCTTTTAAACGGCCACAAATTATAAAACATCCAATTACTTTTTTTCTTCCAACTTTTGGTAAGTGAAAAAGCCATAAACAAAGTGGGAGGGGAATTAAACATCTACCTCATTTTTCTAGTTTGTTCATGTCAACGTAGTTAACTATACTACTTTTATCTGTAAGAGGTTGTTACGAAAAGTAACAGATTTAAGCAGACTGAAAGCAATTTTCTTGTAAAGGTTCAGAAGAAAGCAGAGGAAATAACATTATTTTTATGAGGTGTTTCACGGCACAGCATTATAATAAGTCATAGTACAGTAGTCATGTCTTAAGGGACAAGGCTACATCACTAAAACCCACAAAAATAATTGCATCAAAAGTTTTGGTTCGTTCTTTCATCCTGGAGGAGGGGGAAAAATGGCAGAGAAATGAGTCAGTTAAGATTATATACTTAAAATATACAATACTGACATTCCTTAGTAGAAATCCACCTATTTCAGCTTAATCCAACTTCCAATTGTGCACACACCATGGACTGTGGCCCCAGAAAATTGGATGCATATTCATTTCACTTGGAGCAAAAACTTCACATAGTTTTCTGAAGACTAACCTCAACAAGGGGGGAGGTGGGGGAAGTTAGGACTATTGCAACTCATTAAAGACCTGGCTGGCTAGGATGACAGTTTGAAAAACATTTTGCAACTTCTTGATTTAAAGGTATTTTGTTGTTTTTAAGGTTGGCAGGGCAATTTATAGCTACCGTGACTGCGGAGTTGTTCAGTGTTGCAAAATATCTGTTTTTTTTCTTTGCATGCAGACAAAGCAGCAGTGTGCTTCTTCATACACTACCTTTCTTGTGACATCTGAAATTAGACTCTGACCTTAAAACAGTGAAACATCATCTCTATGAGTGCAAAACAAAAATGCAGGATTACACCAAAGCAAATAAAGATATGCATCAGTTAGTTGTCACCTGACTGTTTTTTAACAAACATAAATCAGGTTTAATAAGTTGGATTAGTCGTTAAGTTTTCTTTTAAAGGAACTCTGATTTCTGTACATACTGTTGACCCTGAAATATCTGTGTGTGACACAAACACACCAATTTATCTGACTTGTGCATATACATGTATCTCCTACCTCCTGGCTGGAATTTATTTTACGTGGAGATTCTCAGGGGATGTAAATCAGTAAAGCCCCATTGATTTCAACAGATCCTGGCTGCTGGGGGCACGCCGATGTATCAGCAGAGGTTCTGGCCTATGGTGTTTATACGGCCTCTAAATAAATAAATAAGAAGCATTAAGAGGTGATTATGTTTAGAGTACAGATCTGCTCTCATGCAGGTTACAGAGTGACAGTTAAATAGAAATCAGGGCTTGTTAACTACTCTTTAACAGACTTTATAATAAATAGGGTTGTCCATTAGTTGTAATGATCCCTGTGGAAGGGCATTTACCACACTGTCAGGCTTTCTGAAATTAAGAAAGGAATAAAAAAGGTGGGAGGGCAAAACTCCAAACTGCTGAGGGTGTGAAATAGTCCTGGCCTGACCCACAGGGACAAAATAATCCCTCAACAGAAGAGCGCAGTTGTGCGCTCAGTACAGTATTTTGCCCTAATGCATGTTGATACCTTATCTTCTCCAGGAAGAAAAATGTCTTGGAGACCTGCTGGAAGCCTTGGGCTGGAGAAGACATTGCTCGTCCTTACGCTAGCGATCATTTGCTGACCTTATGTATCAGATCGCACTGGGAAGAAATTACCTTTCTTAAATCTAGAGAAGGTAACCAGTAAATGCTCTTCTTATTCATGTGTCTAATCCCTAAATCCTACTAAACTATTTGCCTCAGTAATATCCTACTGCAGTAAATTCCACAGGTTAATCATACACCAAACACAAGATTATTTTCTTTTATCCATTTTTGTTGACGTATGAAAGGATATTTTAAATTTGAATGCTATTTATCTTTAATCATCATATGGATAAATAAGTGTAATTGACCACACAACTTCATTGCGTGACATACACAGAAGCATCTCTGGTACTCACGGGGAACCCTAGCAAGATGGATGGAGGTCCCAATATACCATCAAGACCTCAGTTGCCATACCTATAGGCACCACTGTAGTACTGGCTGAGACACGATCATCAGAACAAGTGCAGCGTCTGGCTATGGCGAGGCAGATGTGCCATAATTTCTCCTGAGGAGGAAAGTTGGTTTTTATCACTGAAATTCCTTAGAGATCCATTCAGTTAATGTGGGACATCAGTTGCCCTTTGATGACAGAGTCCATGGAGCCTATATATGTCAGCAGCTGCTCTTTAATTATAACATTACCCCAGGACCTATAGGGACAAGCGGTTGCAGTCTGCCTGCAGAGCATATGTGGGTCAGTAGCTGATGAAGCTGAAATTTATCATCGGAATGATCCCCAAGTGCTTTGCAAAGCAGGAGAATGATTAAGTATGAAGGTAGCACTAAGCAAGGTTTAAAGATTAAGGAAGAACAAGCTCAGATGAGAGGTATTTAAACTCAGATAATGATGTGAAAGCAATGGACAGTACTCTTGGTAAGATGTTAAAGGTTAGAAATACAAAGTTTTACAATACAGAGGCATCTCTTGGATCAGGAAAGCCTTTATGCAGTCAGCAATAGACCAAATCAACTCACAGTCACACTGGGTTAAATCACAAAGTTACTCTCAGTCATTCCTGTGTAAGGGAAGTTGAACTTAACATGTCACTTGCTCTTATCTTTGGTTCATTTTGGTTTATTTCCATATACAGACTTTACTATCTTTTAACACCGAAACAGAAATACACCAAAGAATAGACAGATACATACATATGTTGTCTCTGCATTACCGGTCAGAAAATTGAAGAACCTTACATTATACTTTTTCAACAAGAGTGGGGGAAGACCTATTCACATCACGGCTTCCCCCCGCTTAGTAATTCCTGGACCTAAAGTTGCCCCGAATGAGCGAGCTCATAGACTTCTTCCCTTTGGAGAGCCAGAAGTCCCCAGATCCATCCTGTTTGAATACCAGCTTTCAACTGGGCCACGATACATGTTAAAAATTATATACATGTTTACTTTTTCCAGTCAAGACCCAGTCCTGAGCACATGTTGCATTTCTCTTTTTGAGACCATCCCTTTCTACAAGAAAAAAAATCTCAGCCCCCAAAAACTCAAGTCAATAGACTGACAGGTTAAACCAGGGTGAAAGTTGGACTTACTGTCTTTCATTCAGTTATGGACAGCTTTATTTTTATAAAAGACAGCTCAGGTTAAGAGACTGCTCTGATAAATACAGTGGGAAACACACAACAAGAAGTGACTAAGATTTGAGTCATCCACTTGAAATATTTCTTCCCAAGAACAGTTTGATACAGATGATATTCCTGAGTATCTGCACTGCAGAATAGTTGTTGTTTTTAGGCGACTGTTTGACACAACCAGTCCCATGACCAATGATTTTTTTTTTTTTTTTTTTTTTTTTACACAGCCTCTAATTCATCTGTTACTCAGTTATCAGCTGGCTTTGTACTTAACATGGTGGTTAACATTAGACACCTGCTTAAAAATACTTAATATTCATAATATTGCACAGACCCTAACATGACAGACATGATTGTTTAGTGTTATTATCACTCGATTTACACTTCTTGTTTTGTTCTGTTGCCTTTTTAATCAGGATTTTAGATTATCACCTTTCCAGCACAACAAACAAAAGATGAGTGTTGTGACGAACTTATCAATCTCCATTAATTATATCAGCAATGTGGTGAAATCATCTATTCTGTCATCTCTGGAATATTGCTTGGCTTCAGGTTTGGGGCTCTCAATCCGATTTGTAGATACTTATTCTTGCACTTGTGACCTCCTGATTGGATTATTGGAATTCTTTGCTGACAGCTCTTCCTGATAAGGCCTCGCACAGGATTCAATTAATCCAAATGCAGTAGTGAAGAAATTCTGTTAAACAACTGTTCTCTTCTTGTGATGTATATAGCCCTTTACCAGCGTTTTCAGCAGCTGCAGAAGCAGCCCACACTGTATCAGGAGCCAACAAACACCTCGTGCTTCGGCATGCCTCTCTCCTTCATCTGCCTTCTTCGTGGCTCCACAGTAAAATGTGCTGACCTTTTGGGTGCTCTTAATCTCTTTATCTGCTGACCTCCCACTTACTGCTTGTCCTAAGTATTGAAATAATTTTATCCTCAATATCACTCTGTGGTGAAGATGTAAAATTTCCCCCTTCATATTTTGCTGTGTGGTACTCAACTCTGTAGCCTATAAAGTTAGGTTTCCATAGCGGAAGACCATAAGGAGCATCACATAATTTACCGTCCCTCTCTGTGGTCTTCCCACTGGTAGTGTCCTTGGCTGGGGCAGGGGGGGTGGCAGTGGGAGGATATTCCTCAGCACAAAGTCTACAGGCTCTTCCGGTAGATCTACATTGAAATTGCAGTGTTAATCCCAGTTCCTTGTGAGTTTCCTTAAATACTATATTTATTACAACGGAGATGGAGTCTTAAAATCACCCTGAGTCTTTTAAGATGCTTGGCAACAGTGCATGAGGCAAACTACTACAGACTTTAAACCCAGCCATTGCAGTCTCCAGCCAACACAGTTTATCACTGAAATGGCAGACAATGTGCATATGTATTTGACTGACAACTTGTGGAGCTACTGCTGTGACCCATAAAGGCCCTACTAAGAAACTAGAGGAAAGAAATAGGAGCCTCCTATTTTTTGAGAGGAAAAGGTGAATATACTCAGAATTCAGAAATTTAAATAAATTCAACAAAAAAAAAAGAGCAAAAGTTTTAAGATTAAATTTACAGAGTAAGACTCCACTGAATATTCTTGAGATTTACTGAGTAATATGTGAAAAACTCTTGCCACTATCTCAGGATAGTTAGAACCTGGTACTAATGTAAAGTAGCCGGGAACGCAATGACACTGCAGTCAGAAATGCTGGACAGACTCTTCCTCAAGATCAAAACTTTAAGTTTGACACTAGCTCTCAAGGAAAAAAAAATCACTGGCAGATTTGAGGTCAGTATTTATTTGGGTCTTCATCTTTAAATGAAAGAAAAAAGTCTGGATGACACCTGCCTTTGCACAGAATTTGACTGATTTCCCTGGGATGGCAACTGAAGCTTAATGCTTGCATGGATCTCTCCCAAACCAAGATCAAGGTTCTCTTTTGTTTTCCTTATAATTCTGAAATATCTTTCATCACTGTTTTTTAATACAGCCTGTTATAACAACAACAGGTATGACATTTTTATATCATGATTTCAACCTATTAAATGCACTATTATGTCCACTGACATACACCATAAAACCAGAAGAAACATTTCTGTTCTTTTGCACAGAATGTTGACTATATTTATTAGTCAAAACCTTAACTGGGCTAAAGAGACATGGTTCCTAACTGATACAAAACAGATTTAGACCCCCTCGGATTTGCAGTACCTAGTGGGCTGGAGAACCCGGCAAGCCAAACTACTGCATCCATTTGTGTAAGGCCAAGAGGAGAAGCTGGAGGTTACCCATGCTATGGGGTAGCCACATGTCCACACACACTGCTCACACACAACCTGTGCAAATATTTTTAAAATTCCAGAGCCCACAGTGCGTGTGGGAGGGACGAGGGGACTCTCATGAATCTTCCTAGTAAATCCTGAAGCTTATCGAATATTTATCAAAACTTAGCAGTTGTTTTGCCAAGGGTTTATGATAGATAGAATTTAGGTAACTTCTGAAAATTAGGAGAGGATAATGAAGTTCACATGAGGAATTTGCTGTTGCCGTTCAAGAGTGTTGTCTGGCACTGAGTGCGAGTGCCCTGGCCTATCGATATTTGAAGAAACTAACATTTCATTCCAAATTTCAGCTGAGTATATGTTACACCACAGAGAAGTAAGCTTGTATCAGCCACATGTAATGTAACCCAGAGCACGCTACTCTTTGGTGCGAGGCTGTTCCAAGGAAGCTCAGGAACTTCTGAAGCATCGATGTTGGAGGACTTCGCTCATAAACAAAGCATGCGACCCACCTCGTTCACGATCTTCAAAGCTGAACCAGCTACTTCACACTGCTGCTAATTAGGTGGCGTGTTCTCTTACTGTACCTTTTTGAGCTCCTCACATCAGTCGAGATTCTGCAGCTCCCAGCAGCTTTGCAAACCACCTAACCCTGGCAGGGCCATGGGCACCAGTGTCCCAGCGGGGCACACCAGCTTTGCCCCTTCAGGGTAACCAGATGCTTTAACTAAAGCATGTACCTCTGTGGCCAGTTTCCAGAGAACGATAACAAAGGTGGATGTGCTAACATCCATAAAAGCATTGTATATCACAGCCTTTTTTTCCACAAGTAAGATGTTCCCAGCCAGCGGATTATAAGTGCCATGCTTCATTACACTTTAAACAATAAAAATGAATGACCCATCTCCAGCGAGTGTCATATTTCTGGAAGGGAGGATAACCTGCGTGGTTAGGAACATGTCCTAAATTTATCTGCTCCATTAACCTTTGGAAGTTGGAGTAGCTCTAAGGTTTGAGAAGCAATTAATATCTTGCAGGCAACAACATTCTTGCATGGACGACCCAGGATTTCAGTTACACCTGAGCAGAAAGTAATACCTCACCAAGCTCTCACAAAGAAGAAAAACCTCATTTGAAAGTGCAGTGAGAGGTCATAAAAATTGCGGATTACTTTAGTTAGTCATTTGTAACAGGTAAATGCATGAGTATAACTTCCTAGAGTGGGGGGAAAGGTCTTTATGATTTTTCCAGGGTTATGAATACATAAATAACAATGGTCACTTAAGAAGGACAGAAGCTTTGGGATTAACCTTTCCGCACATTTCTAAGTAACCTGTTGACCCAGTAAAGGATTTTTTTCTTGTTTGCTCTCCACATCAATCATATCTATAGGAGATGTAAACATTTCACCATCTAGTTCAAAATGAAAACTAGAAAATAATCACTGGACCTTTACAATTATTTGTTTACACTCAAGCTGCCTCTTGGTAAATGCGTTACTACAAGAATTCTTGTGTAAGAAATGAGTAGTTTTAGCTACATCATGTATTTCTCCCATTTCAGACATGAGTGCATTCTCCCCAGCAGGTTTACAATGACCTTCCCCACTGCTCCAGGTACAAGAAATCCCCTCTCCATCAGAGCATCTCCATCAGGATGGGTTTAAACTGTTGGTGTCTCCAAGGTGGAGTGTGTTCTCCAAGAGGTGCACACCCCTCCATGCCCACATCCGAGAATGGCTCCCCATGCACAGCCCCCCACAAAGGGCATCTCCATGTCCCCAGTCTGGGGTGGCCACTGGCAGCCTCTGCAGTGGGGACATTAACAACAGGCCTGAACATTAACCGGTGTGAAACTGGAGATGCAAGATTAGATATGTTCTAGTAGCTTTTGCCAGTGAGAATGTCAAGCCACAATGCAGAAGATACTGTTTTTCTTTTTAAAGTCTACAACGTGCGAGTTTGCCTGGGGAGAGGAGAGGCCCACGTGATTCAGGCTACGTTATTGCATGCCAACATCTGGAGCTTAGAGATAACTTACAAAGCTTTCCCATGCAAGTTTTCAACATAAAAATAGAATTCCTTGTCCAAAGTGGTCAAATCAGATATCTAATCCAGCATCCCATGAAGACAGCCACCAATTTCTGTTGGCATTGGGATGGGCCTTTGTTGCCTACCAAGTATTGAGTAAGAACTAATTAAACTGTCTCTGTTTAGACACTGCCTCACCCAGGACAGTTTTGCTCATGGTTGATTTGTAAACACAGCTATTATTTATAAATTGTGAGTCATATTGAGGGACACAAGCAGCTCTTTACTGTTGCTTTAGAGGAGCCTTCACCAGTACATAACCAGTGAAGAAGGTTTTATGATCTGAAAAGAAAAGCGATTCCAGACCAATGGCTCCATCATAATCACAGAGAGTATATTAATCTCTTAACAACACATCAAACTTCCTTTAAACTGGAGGAATTCTGCCTCTTTCCACAAGCTTTTTGAGTGCAATGGATTCTTTCTGGGTTCTGTTTGTTCTGGTTTTGCTTACGCTTTTGCAAGGTAGGCATCTAAGTCAGGTGCTCAGCCACTTTCCCCGAGGGCACCCATCTCCTCACATTGCCTTTGTAGGGCATCCAACTTTCATCCTGTGAAGGATGCTCACCTTAAACTGTGGTTCAGGAAGGAAAAGCAGCTTATGACATTGCCACCCCACATTGGACCCAGGCTTGGAGCTTTCCATCCCTCCCATTCAGCTGCACTATGAACTCTGTCAGGACATGGGTCCAATCTGGAAAAAAAAAAACCCAAGATGCAGTCCAACAACTGTATTGGTCTGCTAGAGATGCCAGCACACAACAGCAAGATAGAAAAGGATGGTGGAGGAAGGAGAGGCAGGAGCTGATGAAGCTGTCACTGCCCTTGCAGTGTCCACATGCTGGCTGAGGAGCCCTGAGCAGCATCAGCACCCACCAGTGCTGACAAGAAAACCAGTTGGATCGGTGAAAGAGGTCCCACTGACTTCCATGGGTTCTGGATAAATAATTTTGAGTCCAGAGTAATTAAAGCAATGATCTGGCTCTTAACTTGTCATGTCACTAAACCCATGCTGCCCACAGCCAGCTGCATTTATGGTATCGCATAAATTGCAGTATCTACTTTACAATCAGTCAGGTTTATCAAAAAATGGTAGGTGCAGTGTTGGGGATATAATAAGCACCAAACACCAAGTCGTACCTTTAATTTGTGCATGCATTTTCCATGAATACATATGAAAATAAGTAAATCAAATCCTAGGTGTAATGACCTAATCAGCAGTGCCACCACTGCTACTTGCAAGTAAATGCACATCCAAATCCAAAGTAATCAGAATGGAGAGTTCAGAAATATAAAAATCAAAGTTTGCGAGTGCACGATTTCACGGCGCGAAGACATTTGCAATGTTCAGCTCAATTATTTTTGATTAAAATACTAAAATATCACATATAACTGAGAGTACCAGTTTGGCAAACATGGCATGCCACAGCTACTCAATTTGAGTGCTACTAGAGAGTTATGTTTCTATTTGAAGAAGAGAAACAAATAGACGTAAACAGATATAAATAAGATCATTTATTTTCCTGTAAAGTATGGCTAAGCACTGGCATCAGAGATACTGTAAATTCTCTTCCATTCAGCCCCAACAGCTTTCTTCAAAGCAGTCTCTGAGCTCTTTGCAATCATTAATGGCTTTTTAGCCCTGTGACATTCTAGAAAAGCAAAAGGAGCCGCACCTACTTCATGGGAGCACAGGGTGGGCTGCGCACATTGCTCAAGGTCAAATAAGAAATCTGTGGCCAAGATAATACACTGTGTGACTTTTACCTTCTAAATAAAAATCAGCAAATCTCGAGACAGCTTCATTTCTGCCATGCCCCAGCCCCACTAATACAAGTGAACTGTGCTGAAGAAAACTGCATGTCTCTTTCCCCCGTACCTGCCAGCAAAGGACATGGGGTGGTGACGCAGACAATACGCCGCATTTTAGACTGTTTTAAAGATGGGTAAAACGTGGCCAGTGAATACCTTACTGCTTCCTTCCCCAAAGAAACCCATATCCCTCACGTTCTACCTAAGGCAACATTATTTGTCTATTTGTTCTAATAGAGAAGCTTCTTTCACTATTTTAATGGCAATGGGGATTTCTCGTCCTCTCAATTTAAAATTAAGCAATTTTTCTAGTATATTGAATTATGGCGCTACAGCTAATACGTCTTTGATTTACTGTCCCCACAGAGGCTGAACAGGCTCCTGCTGCCACCCCATCCAGCCAGGACTCAGAGCCCTCCACCTCTCGCAGTCATCCTTGCTGTATCAACAGAAACAGAAAAGGATGAGAGTTTACCTTCAACTGCTGAGCTACAGACTGTGGAAGGAGCAGATAGGCTTCCTGTGCAGCCACCCCTGCACCAGGGGTAATACCCTTGGATTTTAAGATTTCAGTTCCCTGTACAGTGATTCACCTGTGATGGTGCTTGAGGTCCCCAGCACAGCCACGCAGCCCCCTGCCCTCTCCTCCTTCCCCCCGCCCCAGCTTTCCCTTTGGCTTGCAGTGGACACCTAGGTTGCATTTCAGCTTCTCTTCAAAAGAGTCATGATTAAAACCTTCCTTAAGAAACAAGCCTTCCCCCACTACGCACCTTTTCCTCTTGACTGAGGGATGCGAAAAAGTGCAAGAGTTGGCAACGCCGAAAATAAGCAGTGCCTCCAGCTTAACACAACATAGGCATTCCCCAGGCGTTTAGGATTTACATTCAGCTCTCTCAAAGTGGACAATGATTTCAGTCTGGTCCATCAAGTCCCAAACTAACACTTTATCATAGATATATTTTAATGAGGCAAATAAAATGCCAGAAATAGGCTAATGAGCTAGAAATTCAAAACAGTGGGGGGAAAAAACCCCAAACTCCTTGCTTTGAGAACGAAAAACTGGATTCTAGTTAATAAAGCAGATGCTTTTATTAATGTCCAGAGAACAGCTGAAGTGGAGCAATAATTGGCAGAAACTGACCTTGGGCTAATTTGAACAAACCAAATTCAAAGGGAACTTGTGCTTTCATGAAGCACCTCTCTCCCTATTCACATTCCTCTATCTCAAGCACATTTTTATTTAAAAGAAACCCACCCTGTATTACGAAAGGATTTGAGGTTTTGACATTGTTGAATTGTTTATCTCTAAAAACAAACTTTTGGGTTTTGCTTTCTTTTCCCAGATATACACATTGCCAAAAGTTCCCACAAGCTAAATGACAGGATTGTCTTCAAATGGCAACAGTACCAAAGCTTACTGCTAATGAGTTGCAGATCTGCATCATAATTGAACATCCAGATTTCCATTTACAAAAGAAGGATGTGGTCAACAAGAACAAATAACATTAGAGAGCCAAAAAAATAATAATTAAGAAGAAATTTGCAGAGTCGAGATTACAGTAACCGACATAAATATGAACCTAATTGCTGAAGACACAATGCATGAAAAGACTAATCAATATGGCCAATGTTTCATGCTTTGTCTGACTCCAGAAACGATCCGTGGTAATATCAGCTTTAATTGTACAATCCCCGAGAAATGTTTGCGATGGCTTTTTCATGCTTTCCCCCCACCTTTAAAAGGCAAAGTACTTGGGAAGTTATTTTCATTCTCCCAAGTAATAATGCACGCACACACACACATAAACAAAGAAGGCAGGGGAAAAAAATGACACAAATAAAAGAAATTAAGCTTGCCATAATGTCTGTGTTTCATGTTAACAGGCTCACTGTCCTGCTGGGCTGTCCATAATACTCTATCACAAGCACTGTCAGGGGCCCATGCTGGGTGGCTAATTAAAACAATTACAAAGACAAAGAAGGTATCAATAGCATTCCAAGCAGCAAACAAAGAGATAAAGTAGTGAAGATTTAAATCATCAATGGTTGATCTCTCCAGGATGGTTTTGATGTGGGGACCACGTCCCCAACACTCTCTCTCCCCTCTCAAAACCAGGGAGCGGACTGGTTCACTTTGTATTATTTCATTACAAAAGGTGTGGGAACAGTTAGGCTCTTTTAAAGTAGTTTCTAAAAATTGCGGCGAAGTAAGGCTTTACTGTTTGGAAAGTTCTGTCTCGTAAACTTGGGATAGTTTTGTATTTGGTTTTACAAGATGATTTGTTTAAAGCTCACTAAACCGATTACGACTTTTACCCATAAAAACCATCTCTTTTCTACCAGCAATTACAGACATAAAATAGAAATGCTTCAGTTTTAATTCTAGGTTTTCACAGGCGGGGAGGATAAACATATATCATGGAGGGAATCAATAGAAGGAGAGTAGATGGCTACATAAATTAGGCAAGTTTCTCAGAGTCTGTTAAAGATTTTCCCAAAAGTTTTGATAAAGACAATTCCACAGAGCAGTCTATATATAGAAAAATGGTAAGCAATCTTCAAGTGTTTGCAAGCCAAGCTGTAGTAATACTTTAGGCAAACATGCTTACCTTGATTGAGGAGTGTAAACAGGAACAGTTGTTTTTCTCATACACTAAAATAAAGGCAGCTTCGTGAAAAGGGCTGTTTCATTTCATACAATCTATATGGCCCAGCACAAAATGTTACTTTACAGAAAAACACTTTTCAACAAAAAGCTTTTTAAAGGCTTTTGTTATACTGATTTAGTTATCTTCAGGACAGTTTACCCAGAGCTTACTTAAAACTATATAGTAATGGCAGTTTTGTATAGGCAAGAAGTTATGTGAGTTTACAGGAGTTTCATTTGCTAAATTAATCAGAGTAAACTGAAGAGCAGAGCTGGGTGTGTCAGCTCTGTAAATGCATTCTGACTTCCACTCAGCTGTTCTTTTAATCATCAGGATAAAGAGCCCAAAACTCCAATTAGCCAACAAGAAACCTTGAGGGGCAATGACAGCTTTTTCTGATTGCTTCCTCTGATGGAAGAAAAGTGATTGGGAATGCAATAGTCAGAGCAGCAGCTGAACTAAATACATAAGTAAATAAATAAACTGTTAACATGGAAAATAAAATACAGACCGTTTTACTTAAGAAGTGTGCCTTCAAAAATGTCTTTAATAAACCTGGAAATAAAAACTTGCATTAACCTGTCTACATAAATGTTCAGTTTCCCTCAAAACAACTACTGCAACTGTTATTATGAGGGCACAACCGCTCTGCCCATGTTTGAAAAATTAAAGACTGAGGATGGTAAAAGAGTATCTGTGTTTTTAATGGATTCTGACAACTCTGTAGACAGCCTGAAAAAACATGATTCTTTGTGAAAGAAGAGCATAGATCTGATTCTCACTGCAGCCTCCGTTTGCATACATTTCTGTATGTGCAATTCTGCATTGACACTGAAAAATCCTCATAAGAGGGAAGAGGGAACAGAATGTCGTTTTGTAGCTTATTAAACACATTTTTACATGTGGAAGATTATTGGTTTTATTGCCTGAGCATGCCACAATGTAATGGAGGTAAAAAAGACACAAGTTACAAATTAGGCTGCCAGAGGAGCTCTCACAATTTATTTTGAGAGAACTGAATAACAGGTAAGATCTATTTGATTTTTTTAAACACATCCAAAAATTAGTATGACATTCTGCACAGGTTTCAAGAAATGATCGTTGTTATTCTTTCATAGCAAAAGCTCCATGAAACCTCTGATTTCTGTTGGGAGATTTCATGCTGATTTTGTAGTAACTTCTACATGAGCAAGGATATGAATAACCTGAGGATTTCATAAATGAGTGATTCTCAAACATCAGAAGGATTAAGCTGACACTAAACAGTTTGACTACAAGCTGCTTTGCCAAACTGAAAAAACATATTACTCTTAACACAGAAACATAAGCAAACGATGAATTCATTTAAAACCTTAGAAGTCTTCTCACTGAACTGAGCCTAATTTGTTATCTATAGTCCAAACCCCAACAAAACTGGCACCGGTTAGATTTTATGGCAATCATTTTGCACGGCTCCAAACCAACCTCCTTCCAGATGTGGAGCACGATTATTACACAAGGCTGTTCATTTTAGATGCCTGACAACAGAAGATGATTTCAGCAATTTCTGCCGGTTTTGTGTCTCAGGGCATCTGAGGAGGGAGAACAGAAATCGCTCTTCCTTATGTTATCGTGGGCTCATAGGTACCTCGTAGTGAGGTGTTCCCAGCCCACTGGTATAAGAGCTGCCGACGTCCTCGCTTGCCTGTTGTATATCTGCCTCCATTGACCACCTATAAATCCCACCACATTAGGCACCGCTCCCATGTCGTCACGCTGACTGCCGACATTGATCTATTTATTCTGTAGTTGATATCATGAGCAAGAGAAGCAGATTAGGTTTAGGAGTACACGTCAGGTCACTGAATCAAAGTAGAGTGAAAAAAGGAAGATTTGCTGCCCACGTGTGTGTTGTATATTAAAGCTGTTGCTCCTGTAGCAAAATCTTCCTTTATACATTCCCCTGTGTTTTCCTCCTGTTGCCAGTTTTATAAAGCCTCTGTTGGCCATTGTGATTGTAACATGGCAATCATGGAGTAGTTTTCTTAGCTATAAGTTGCAGATATTAGCAAAATTACATCATACAGCTTTCTGAAGAGGCTCCATCCACTCCATTTTCTGAGAAAAACAAAACTTGGCCCTAAAATTTTTTAACCAGTGCAGTTGCTTTTAACACATCAGGAAGAAAGGCAAGGACTTTAAGCCCTGTTTGTATAATAATGGAAACACTGTGGTTTCTATTCGGGGCTAACTCTTAAAATGTCTCATCTTTTGTCTCTGGCCACCAGCAGTAGCTATATAATCCCCAACCCACAATAGTGCTCTGTAGCACTCGCCTTGGCTACTGTCTAAATTCTTGCCAAGCTTTTCTTCATATCCACAGAAGACAGATTAAACTCATATAACTGCTAACGTTAGTTCATACAACTGCTTGTAAAAACTCCTTAGTCAAGAATGTAGGTCCATTTTGTTATAAATAACTGAATCCGGAGAAGACCATTAAATCTGCCTCCATGGCAGTCCCTGATCACTCAGTGCTTGTACAAACCGCAGTGAAGGAGATCTGGCTGCAAGGCTTCCCTGCAAAACCCTTCTCAGATTTGCTGCTACCCAGTCACTAGGAAGAGCGCTATGTGCAACTGTTAAAGTAGCCAATATAGATATATATTTGATAACTCAGACTGTTTAATCTCATAGCCAAAGTGGACTGATTCCAGAAAGGGCTGAAAACATTTTAAATGCACAGCTTTTGGGGAGCTTCTTGAAGCTTTTCTGAAAGTTTTGGGAGTACTTACAAATTCCTTCTTTCATGACACAAAAGCAAAACAGTATTCTGTAGTTACGCTTTTATTACAAAGATTGCTTTGTTTTTATGGAGGTGTACTTAAGAAGTATGCAATACCTGTAAAGTGCGATTCTGTGGCAATTTTCAGAAGCGTTAGTGCCGGGTGTTCAGCTCCCGTAGCAAATGCCTTGGGTACGCATGTGACTTTATGTTACCACAACTGATTTTTGAGCACGCTGCTCAGCTGGGCGGAGGGCGCACGAAATGGCCATACACCATTATCACGGTGTGCGACCCTTGTTCTTGGAGCCCCTGCCCACCGAGAGTTGCAAAGCACACCCAAGACTAGTGTACATCAAGTTAAGTTCACACTACACTTGCTTCATCTTCTTCTCTGAGCCACACGCTGTTTAATCTTCTGAGGATTAAAATACTCTCGCTGTACCTAATGCCTGATAGTTGTCCTTCAGCACGACCAGTCACTTACCAAGTGTTCCCGGTGGCAGAAGCTATCTGAGCTATGTGACAGCAAGAGATGGGGAAAGAAAATGGAGCAATTCCAGATAAAACCCTGGCATAATTAATACCTCCAATGTTTGGGAATTCACCAGTCAGCTTC
The DNA here is from genome assembly GCF_000708025.1 of Charadrius vociferus. NCBI lineage: Eukaryota > Metazoa > Chordata > Aves > Charadriiformes > Charadriidae > Charadrius > Charadrius vociferus. Next base: position 1,410,987 of record NW_009661368.1, read on the forward strand.
AGAGATACTCGGCAGATGGGAATGAGGGCCGGGAAACTGAGCTTCTCCTTCAGAAGAAAAGTTCCAGATCTGATAAAGGAATCAGCTGTTGAGCTGCGCCATGGGCTGTGCCAAAAGCAGCCCCCCAGAACCCCGCGCTGCCAAAACGCCACCTTTGGCAGGCTGTGACAAAAGACTGGCTGGAGCCAGGGAGGGAGTACAGGGCTGCAGCCCGGGGCGCAGGCAGCCATCTGATGAGAGCAAGCCATGGGACTCGAGCCCCTGCTTCCAGCTCCCGTGTCCTACCCAAAAATGATTCTACATAAATCACAGAAAGAGAGTGGGGCCACAGACCAGTAACTGCCTGTATTTTCCCTCACAAGAGAAGAGGCTCTGGGGTGCACACAGCAAACTGGTTACCCCTCGTGATGGATGAAACTCCATCTGATCCCCTCAGGACAGATGAAGGTAGAGGGCACGAACTATTTTCTCAGTAATGGCTCTTAGCAATAAAGCACAGCAGAGGAGGGCACAACCACATCTTCCGGCAGCAATCTTTTAAAAGAAAAACGGGAACCCTCTTTCAAAGAGCAAGACATTTGTGATTTTTCTGAGCTTTCAGCCACAGGTGAACACAGGTACACCACTGCTGGCCTCTGCAAGGCAATCGAGGCATCCTAAAGTTGTCTTCAGCATTTCTTATCAGCTTGAGTTAGTGCTCCATGCTCAGCACAGCCTGTTTCATCCATCCTGTTGCAGGCTGCTGAGTTTTCTCCTTGCAAACAGGGAGAGGTCTTGCACCTCTCAGCACTTGAAATCTCATGCCAGAGCATTACACTAATATCACAGCCTTAGGGAAGAGGATTGGATCTGACCGAGCATCCAAAATTAATTTTTTCCTGCAGTTCCAGAACTCCAGGTGTATTGCTGATACAGTGACATCTTGAATGTGTAACTGCTGTGATTTGTTGTTCCTCAGGGCAAGAAGAGTTTAGCACTGTCTGTCTAGGCATTAATTGCCTTGGATCATTTCAAAAGTCAGAGCATCCCTTAACAGAATTTCTAGGGGAAACAAAACTAAACTTGCTAAATAACAGAAGAACTAAAACTGCTGTTTTAGGCAATTCTAATAGACATCAAATTAAAAATTCCTTAAAAAATAATTCTTTCTGCTTTTAATAATAGTTTCAGAGTTAGAGACCTTTTATATTTAATCAACCTGCTTAAAATTCTTGCCTCCAGCAGGAAAGAATCTCAATCAGAGGGAGACAAACATTCATTAAGCCTTGTACAATAAACCTGCTCTGCAGCTGAAGTGCTATTAATATCATTTTACAGAAAGAGGAAATGGAAGAATAGTGAGATGGGAGTAACTTGCTTGGGGTCACAAAAAGGTTCATGAAACCATGGTAGAGTAGTAAACCTTGAATCAGAGACCTCTACTATAACCCAGAGCCAGCACGCCCTCTCTTTCTGTGTTTTTCCACATTGCCTGGTGTTTACTATTCATTACCTGTTTTTTTGTCTTGTTTTTTTTTTAAAGCAGTAAAGCTTATAAGTTGTAAATACATTGCTTTCTTGAAGATCTAAATGTTTAACACTAGTGCTTTAAAGTTTCACTCCGCAACACAAAAGCAATTCTTTTTATACTCACTTATTTTCCTAATTAACAAGCACTATTAAAGAGGTGTCCAGTCCCCCCCCACCATGGGCCATAATCTTTCTCTTCCCCAGTGAAGTTAACTCCGAGGAACCTGACAGACAGCAGCTTTTCCTATCCTGGCAAGCTTGTGCCAAGATAAATGTGCTGTGAATCCTCATCAGGTGAAAAGAGACAAACTTGAGCTGTAGGACGATGGCTTTGTTGACATATGCCTTATGTCACCTCAGCTGCTAGTATGCGACTGGTGGTCGTCCTGTTTGCTGCTGGGAATATACTGTGCAGGAACAACAGATGTATCTTGCAAAAGCACTAGTTGACTCCTATAACCATTTGAAATAATTTTACTGGTAAGGAAGTAACATGCAGACCAGATCCCAGTTAATTAAGGATCTGTAGAATTATAAGAAGAAAAGTTTTATGAGAGAGGATTGAACAGCTGGTGCAGTTGAAAAAAAAGCAAACCCAAACCAACAGTTTAACAGACTTGACAGACTTGGTCACATATTTGTATTTCAGTAAGGTATGCTTTAATCTTGGGAAGTTATACATATATTTTACTTACAAGAATAAGATACAGATATCAAGTTGTTCATACTACGTTATATTGGCTAGACAGGAAAGAGTAGGTTAGTGCAAAGATAACTTAAAGTGCAGCATTTGACAAAATATTAAGAAAATCATAACGACTGGTTTTATAAAAATACAATATCCATTTAACAACTGTAAATATAGGCAAAGGAGCTGAAAGACAGAATATCTTTCTCAGTTTAACCTTGATTTATTGCCAGATGCTCAGGGGACGTGCAGCATGTCTTAATACACTACAACAGAAATTCTGTGTTAAATTCTAGCCTTTGCAGTGCCCAAACACTTGCTTAACAGAAAAGACAACTCTGGCACCAATCTCAGCTCTGTGGATGTCAGTATGAGGGATGGGACAGATCTAACTTAAAGATCACTGGAAGTTGTCAGTGGTCTCTTACTTTGGCACAGTTCAGGATGGCACCAACGAGATCTGAAACAAGTGAGAGCTAAAGAATCGTCAGCCCAAGGCACCAGTTATCATAGATCAGCTGGCTTAGTATAGTCTTATCCCACCACAAATGTAAAATGAAATGTTAATTTAACACTGTTTACAGAGGTTTACACTTGTGGATTTTACTATAGATGTGCCACTGCCCAGCCTTGCAGTCAGTTACAGCAGTTTGGTGGATCAGGAATAAGGCTGTGTTGGTTTTGGGCTGACTCCTCAAGGCTTATCCAGGCAGCCAGAAGCCTCCCTGCAGCATCCCGCAGCACCGGGAGCTGTGAGGACCCACTCTGGAGCAGGTATAAACGAGCCCTCCTACAAAACAGTTTGCTACCATTCTTCAGTTGCATCCTTCCATGCACGTTCAATGCAAATATCTCAGTACAGACATTAAAAACCATCACAGCCCCGTTGCTAAAAGAAATATATTACAACCAGGATTCAGATCAGGTGAAGGGGGAGAGAATACGCAGACTCTTGAAACAAGCAAAGAGGAGGCTAACACCAGAGAGGGGGCTTCAGCAACTCAGTCCAAGGCATGGGGAGATCATGGATTGGTGAAACAAAAAAAAAAAAAAGCAAGCGGGGGGGTGGTGAGAAAAAGAGAAGTGAAAAGCACTGAGATGCTTAACATAACCCTCACAATAAAGCGAGCTTTCAGCTGGGGCCCTCACACGAGTACTGCTTCAGGCAGCTGATGCACCGGGAGCAGATGCACAACTTCACTCCCCAGCACAGCGCGCCGCAGGTCGCTTCGGCACTCGCCTTCTCTTCTTGCACTTCCCATTTATGTCGGCTAGCTGTCCTTGCAGAAGGAAATGGAAAATAAAAGGACTTTTAGTTGACTTAATTAATGCCTGTAACACTAGCCAATTGACATCAGCACCTTGTCTGTCACTCACTGTAGGAGGGGGGAGATGTGTTAAAAATAACAGCCTATTTCCGCTTCTCCAGCCCCAGCTCTGCTGCACACCGTCAGAAAAAGCCAAGGCCAAGTCAGTTAGTGACATCTTAAGGCTACTAACAGAACTGGCTGGATGCATTTTGTATTATACAACAGAAGAACCAGTATATTGCTGTTCCTCGGAGTACTTAGCCAGAAACACCTGGGCATCACTTGGTTAACATGCTGGGTACCCAGAGACTGGTGCTGAATTACACAGCTTACAAAGGAAGTTCAACTTATTTTTTTAAAAACAAATAATCTACATTTAACAGTCTTTGTACTTTTAAAACTGAAAATGAATACCTCTAAACTAAGCAGCATGGATGAAGGAAGTGAGTCTCCAACACATCTCGTGCCTTTACAGTGAATATTTGCAAAGCCCAACTTCAGCCACAGGGGTTTAATTTCACTGCGCATCAATGCACAGAAAGAAGCTCTTCCAATGGGTGAGTCAAAGCTGACACTGTTCTGACTCAGCCCTGGAGAAAACGGTTTCCCTCCACTGACACGGAGCAGGCAGGGCGTGATTAGGGTCACAGAATCCCAAAATGATAGAGGTTGGAAGGGCCCTCTGGAGCTCCCCCAGTCCCACCCCCCACCAGCGCAGGGGCACCTCCAGCAGTGGCACAGGACGGCGTCCAGGCGGGTTTGGAATGGCTCCAGAGGGGGAGACTCCCCCACCTCTCTGGGCAGCCTGTGCCACTGCTCTGCCACCCTCAAAGGAAAGAGGTTCCTCCTCATGTTTAGATGGAACTTCCTATGTTCAAGTTTGTGCCCGTTACCTCTTGTCCTATCACTGGGCACCACTGAAAAGAGACTGGTCCCATTCCCCAGCATCCTCCCTTTAAGTATTTATAAGCATTGATAAGATCCCCTCTCAAGTCTTCTCTTCTCCAGACTAAAAAAGACCCACGTCCCTCAGCCTTTCCTCTTAAGAAAGATGTTCCAATCCCCCAATCACCTTCATAGCCCTTTGCTGGACCCTCTCCAGCAGTTCCCTGTCCTTCTTGAACTGGGGAGCCCAGAACCAGACACAGTACTCCAGATATGGCCTCACCAGGGCCACCCCAGGACTTGAGTGAGAGCTGAGAAGCTCACCCAGGTAGTTCCCAATATCACTGGTCCCAGCTGTCTCCTGCTCTCTCTCAGAAGCTGCTGTTTCCAGAGTAGAAAACTTGCTCTCATCATCCTGACTTGCAGCACAGCACACCAACCAGCTTTAACCACCAACAGGAATGTTATTTTCTTTAAGCAGATGAATCAGAGCAGCAGTAGGGCAGCCAAACACTCCATAATAACCTCAGCTACCAGCAGGGTCCAGGAGGCAACAGAAGCTGTGCAGCAGGGAACATCAGTACCTCACCAGCGCATTTGCTGAGGGACTGCTGGGTGCAGGAAGGAGCAGCGGGGCTGCAGGGTGCGCCTGAAGACGTGATTCCAAGGGCGGTGGGAGCTGGGGTATATAAATAGAGAAGGAAGGTGCACGTTGTCCAGCTGTGGCCCATTGGTCAAAGCCCCCACTAAGGGCGAGAAGCAGCTGGCTGGTCCTGCGGGCATTACTCAGCTTGGCCTTCAGCTGAGGATGGTATGAAAAGAAAACAAAGTACTGAGCACTCCACAATTACCAATATAAAGTCACCAACCTAATTCCTATGGGAATAGTTATGACTGCAAAGAAGAGGGGGTCTTCAAAAGTCACTGTTTATATATAACGTATAACATAGCTACACCTCAGCAAAACAAGCAGTCAAACCCTTTGGTGAATTCCAGCGTTAAATTACTTCCTCCGGTCCATAATTTACGTGCGATACAGCCGAGAGAATTCAAAGAGTGAGCTGTCCTGGGGGATGTTTCATTTCACAGCCCGTGAATTCACACGCGGGCAGAACAAGCTGGGGAAAGAAAGAGGTTCCCCTCGCTGAACAAAACAGGCTCAACACCTGCTGTCTGCTTCGCTTGTGTCAAGTGCAAGGAAACTTTATTCACTGTTTTTATATACAGTACTGTCTTAAAACTAACCTTTTAAAAGCCTGACTGATTTTTGCAAGCAATTGTGATAATGCTTGCTTTAAATGCTGCTTATTTCAGAAGCTGAGGCGAGGCAAGCTGTCCGAGTGGCTACATCCTGGCTGCAGTCTCCCACAAAAAAAGTATGCTACTTTTGAGTAGCTCGTCCACGGAAAATATAAGGTTTAATGCCTCTCAGTGAGACACACCTTTACCTCCTGTGGCGCAGGTGGTGTTTTGGGAGAAAGGCTCTATCATCACTGACATCTAGCCACACAGTTCTGGGGGCATGTACTAAACCACCGAGTACAGGAGAATATCAGCCTTCCTATGTAAATACGAGTAAACTTGTTCCTTAATCTTTACTAGAGGTTTTATTCATTATTTGATTGATAAACTCCTACGAGAACCTGCTGCACCAGGCAGGTGGGACGGCAGCCCAGGCTCCTCCACGGGCATCGCGAACGGGCGCCCGTGGAAGGTGTGCGAGTGCAGGCTGCGTCAGCCTTTGTGCGGTTGATGCATAAAGGTTCTTATTTAAATAACTGAGATGGTCGCTCTTATCAATTTACCAAACAAACAGCATACCCCAGTGTCTGAATCCCTTTAAGCCACGGCGAGATTTTGTCAGTCAAGCCTGTTGGGACCTCTGGCACACAAATGACAAATCACAGTGTTACTAGAACTATTGACACACATTTTTAATACATAACTACTGTTGTTATATATAATCAGAGCTGATAGAGTTCAGCATAAAAGGGTATTTTAAAGTGCCAATAAAACCACTTAGCTTTTACAACACACTGCATTTACTTCGTTCCCCCTTTCCTCCAAAAAAGCTTTTCTTTTGAACTAAGCAATTTATATATTGGGTCAGTGTTATAAAGTAGGTATTTATAGCAGATTTCAATGGAGTGGAGGCTGGAATAAAGGCAACTTGCTTTTAAATGCAGCACGGAGGCAATTTTGCATTGATAAGATTATCAACTGTTTGTACATAGAAGATGATGTGGTCACTGAGGGGCCTCACATTCTCTTTCTGTAACTGTAACCCAAATTATTTGCTTTTCTAACAAATCATTTGCACTTTAATTTTTCTTGGACTCATTCAATGTCAACAGAGCAACTTGTTCAATGACCAGGAGCCGAACTAAAAAATTTAGCTGATAACACCACACCGTCATCTTAATTTAATCATTTTCTTTCCAAAACCCACAATAAATGCATCACCGGGCTCGTGATAAAAGCGGCTCTAAGCTGTATTATCACTGTAAGATGATCACATATGCAGACAGTTGGCCATAACTTGTGCTTTGTTATGCCTCAGTGTTGCATTTATCTTGGAAATCAGTTTGGTATTGATGGCATAACTCATCAGCAATGCTAACTAGCCCCTTACTGCCAAACTGCTCTCAATTACCATAGTGATACCTTCTTCCTTCAGACAAGCCAGCTCAAAGAAGCGGACCGGGGGCTCAGAAAATTAGTGAACACCCAGATTTTTACCAAGTGTGAATACAGAAAATTATACACAATGTTTAAACGGAGCATCTTTAAAATTAAAAGGAATAGGGAGTAAGTTTTTGGGGAGTCCCCTCCAAAGAAATTGTGTTTTGTAATCCCCCCCCTTCCCAATGCAATGCAGAAAGAAAGAGGAATATTCCTAAGTTTATGGTACAGTCTCTACTTCTAAATATCAACTAAAATACGGATAGACTTTGTGATTTAAGGAAAATAACATCTTTATAACATGGGTAGGTACAGAACAGAGAAACTTTGGCTGAACTTGATTTTCTACATGAATTAATAATGCTTCCACGATGAGCGTGTTTGTTTATTTTTCTTTGGTTTTTTAATAGTTGCTGTTAGTTATCATGGTAAATAGAGTAATTGTGTGTGGAGTCTAGTTTTCCTCCACAGACAAAGTATTTTTATTTAACAAATGCAAAAATTGAATGCATACAATGGAATGCGCAGATGCACGACAAATAATAGAAATTTGCACATGCAAATAGACCAATTATGCATGCATGTGTCAGCGGCTTGTGAAACAAATATTTGAAAACCTATCCCAGACCAGGAAACCGGCATGTCAAAAAGGTAAAAGAACAAGCAAAGCAAACTTCTGTTTTCTTTTGTATTATTGCTAGTTTCTGTACCGGTCCTCTGACCGAGCATATTTTACCGAGGGATCTAACGTAAAGCCTGGTGAAGTCAGTGGAAAGATTCCTACAAAGTTCAGTGGCCACATGACTAATATATTCAGAGCTTAATATAGCCAGAACTTTGTATTTCTGCACATGGATTTTATAGATCATACCTTTTCATACAAACTGGATTGATAGCTGGATTTATTATTAAAGACTTATCTCCATGGGGAGGAAAAGAGGATTAATTCAAATTTAAATACTTTGCTGCAACTGCTCTGTGCTAGCTGCTGTTCAGTGACTCTGCACAGAGCCAGCTGGGTTTTCGTCCCTGAGTCACTGTCTTCGCTCAGAGGGGTTTCCCCCACAAAATCCCGCACCCAGGGCTCCTGTCCCAGGAATCCCCCGCTGCTGCCAGCTCCTGCCCATCTGCCGCCTGCTCCCATCACACCAGGGACATTTACTACTACAGTGTCCGGAGGGGGTCAGGCTCAAAAAAAATCCCCCAGCTTGAGTTGTCTCGTGGCACAAGCCTTTTCATTTTGGGCCTTTTCAATGCTGTAGCCAGTTAGGTGAAGCTTCTGGATCTGCTGGCTCTTTGGCTCTGCATGCCCTGAGAAAAAAAAAATGGGGCGTGCACGTGAATTCAGCAGGGAAAGGAGGTATAGGTACATATCCGCTCTTGTTAAACATGCTTTGTGCGCTTTTCCTAATGTTCTGTTGGAAGGAGGATACAATTTCCCCGGGAGGGGGTCATCATTGTTAATTCATGGTCCTGCCCTGCAGGACAGCTAAAAGGCAGGTGGGCTTTTGCCCGGGTTTGATACCATTTTACTATGGTCAATGCGCTACTCAGCACTCCTAAGGGAGTTTGGGATTTATTGCAGAGGATTTATAGAGCCATACAAGTTAAAAAAAAAAAAAAAAAAAAAAAAAGACAAGAAAGAAGAAGAAAAAAGACAAAGATAGGCTTAGATGACCTTTACTCTATTACACAGGAATATTGTGCCATTGGAGTGGAATTTAAACCTAATTTAAACAAAAGCATTCTCTTCTCGCTGTTAGGAGTGCAAGGTCTGCCCCCTCACCTTCCCTCTCTGAAACGTTTTGGCTTTAGCTCGGTGCCCAGAGGCTGACCGGCACGGCTTGCTCCAGCACGCTGGCACTGAGCGTGGCTAACCAGCTCCATGGTCAGGCCGGAGACATCAGTAAGGTTCAGTTCCTACCCGGCTGCTGGTTTCGTTGCCACACATGGATGAGCTGTGCCAGGTGTTATTTTGGCTGCAGTAGTGCAAACCATCTCGAGTCCATAGACATTATGTAGATGATTTCAGAAACTGATATGAAAAAGTGAGTAGAACACAAGGGTTTTTTTTGCAGAGCGCACCAGTCCCTTGCAGTAGCCCTTGCTCCGAATAAACACCTTTTCTACTGTCTCTTCACCACCAAGTAGCTCTAATTCTTTACCTTCCTTTTTGCCTTTGAGATAGACAGACTTTCCTTCCTTGACCTCCTGTTTCTCAATAGCTTCTATGCTGAGCATTTTTGCCTTTTTGTCCCTTGTTTTTCCTTCCTTTGGAAGTCTGGAAAATGCTGGACAGTGGCTAACTGGTATTCTTGAGTGTTTGGGCACTTGAAGACTACATAGAGGAAAATGAGCAGTGAGTGTCTGTGGCTCAGTTTCCATGGCAACAAAGATTAAAAATGAGAAAAAGCCACCTACTCCTAGTTGTTGAGATGTTTTGGAGATGAGCAATTCCTTCTCCACCTTTTCTCCCACGGGCTGTGGAAGCAGAGCACAGGGACCACCAGCACTCACGTCGATGCTTAGCAGTGGTCAGTGGCTCAGTCTGAGATTACAGCTCCTCTGCAATATATTTTCGCATGAGACAGAGGTAGCACTGACCACAGTTTCAGAGCACTTTATGTAAGCACGGGGAGCAGATGGCGAGGTTGGCTAACGGGGCTAGAGCAGCAGTTCCATCTGTAATCCTGCAAGCAGTTCTGGTGGTCAAGAACTCGTCACTGACTCACACAATCAAACAGCTCAAAACCACACTTAACTATTGCTATGTAAGGAGTCCTGGAGCACACCAGAAATTAAACAAGATGGTAACGAAGTAAGAAACTTGAGTTACTTTCAGACAACATTTAATTTCAGTAGTTTTCTGTTGTGAAGAACCTTTCCCCAGGGTTCCTTCCAATAGGATGGCATTAACCACTTGCTCCATCCTCAATGACTACTTTCCTCTCTCAATGTGGTGTGGCTGGCATGAGAAGATGTCACGGCCAGTGACTGGAAGAGTCCTGAGAAGTTCAGGCAATGAAGCCAACAAAGATGCTAACTGTGATCTGACGGGAATGTGTGGGCGAAAGAGGCCAAATGGCAACGGCAAAGCACGTGGGCTACCTCTGCAGGGTCCTCCAGGCTGCTGCAGTTCATTCTACAGCAAAGATGACAAGCACATCACTGCTGAAAGGAGCCCTCAACTATACAATCCTCAACATCCTTTTGTTGCCTCAGCAGTTTCCAAGATGAACGGTAGGTTGAAGACTCTATCTGCCTCGCCATGCCGAAATCCCAGCCAGCTCATAAAGGGGATGAGGCAGTTGGCATGTTCCCAGGGCTTCTGCCATCTTCATTAGCTTTATCTTCATGCCACTTTGGTGATTCTTATAAGGTCTGTGAAAACCCGGACTTCACCTTCACCCATCCAAGCAAGGAGACCCAGGGCCAGCGCAGCTCCTGTTCCTGAAAGGTAGAACCACCCCAGTCCCAGTGGGAGCTGCGGCACCGCTCCCGTGTCGCAGGATATCAGTGGCCGACCAACACATCTCACACCAATGCCACCTGGTCTGCGACGAGGATTTCGCTGCAAATGTGAACTTGGTTTTCAGAGCACTTCTCTGCTGTAGCTTCATCAAAAGACTGGCGTTACCCAGGTGCCTTCAGTGCTTTGAACTTTACTCCTAAATGAAGCACAAACGGGAGCCATTGACACTGTACTGAACTTTTAAGGCTGACATGCTATTTAGCAACTTATTAATGCTAGATCTTTTGAGAAAAGTTTTCACTCACCGTCCACTCTAAAGAGCTTTGTCAAACTGTAACCAGTTTAATCTTACTACAATTGCCCCTGGAGGAGCTGGTGAAAGTTATACCAGCTGTACATTTATTTTACTGTTTTTACCTCCCTTTTTTCTGATCATCAGTCTGTCAAGGCTATCAAGATTTACATTTAAATGTAAAACTGGACTGTCCACCAAATAGCCTTTGAAGCTATTAGCTGTGAAAGATAATCAATTGGGAATGGGCCCCTGCAGAGCACTTTTCAAGCAGAGTCATCACCAAAAAGCAATTTTGCTGGCAGGCTTTTTTTTTTTTTTTAAAGAAAAAAAATCATGACCATCCCTATCCAATTAAAGTTATATCAATGGTTGATCTACATGATTTTACAACAAAAGCAAAATTTAACATTGTTTAGTCAAACTGATTCACATGATAACTTTTTAGGAGGGACTAAGAAGCAAGGACTGGCAACTTTTTCATAATCCCCCAGAAACTCTGTATACTTAGAGAAACAGAATGATCCAATGTGTCCAGAGATGAGGGAAAGTGCTACTATTTACGATAATAGACCTTACATCAGCCTTGTAAAAAATTAAAAACAAGGTGCATTTTTATCACCTCTTTAGCTTTACAACTTTAACATGGCATTTTATGTTGTTGATTTTTCTACAACTATGCCACCATTTATAGTCCTTTTCCTTTATTAGAATAAAAAAGCTTGTTTCACCAAGAACTTTAATCTATTAATTATGACTGCTACGCATTATGCAGTTTAGCTTTATGCATTCCTGTTCTTTCTAATTTTCCTTTAGGCCATCATGAGATGTGACTATCTCCAGTATCTATCTAGGTATTTGCATCTCGCTCATCACTGAGGTATCCGAGTTATTCTCATCCTCACAATACACTTCTGAGGTCACCTTCTCCAGGTGGGGAATTCAGCAGCCCTACTCCAGTGAAAATACGTATTATGAATATAATAATTAAATATGGCCAGCAACAATAAGTGGAGACACACTGCAGAGCGGGGTGATGGCTCAGGGCTGGGAGACCCCCAGGGAACGCAGCCAACCTGCACCGCTGGCCCTGCTCTGCCTCATCTGGCCCTGGCGTTCCCCGTCTTGATAAGCTTCCATTTTGCGGTCAAAAGAAAAACGTTAGAAAATTGTCTGAACAGCTCTGACCAACAGAGATACACAGCGTAAGTCTGCTACGTAGGGCCAGCCTTTATTTCCACATGCTGCCTATACAGACAGCACAAAGATTTTAACAGCGCTCCTTCATTTCAAACAATATCAATGGGAAACTCAAGATGAAAATGCCGGACGCCTCTCCAAGCTTTGGTTTAGGTGTCTGTTGCATCAGGTTTGACAAATTGAAAGCTTTGTGGCATAGCGTGTTGTTTCTAGGAGGACAAGAAGGCAGAAACGCATCCTCTCAGTCTTAAAAAAGCAAAAAGCAAAAAACCTGTAGGTGCCCAGATAATTATTTCCAAGATAATGGTTAGCTTTTACCTATAAAATTCTCTCTTATCATTAACCAAGAGAGCTTTTGCTTTCAGACATCAAAAGCAAGTTTACACAAGGTCTGAAACTAGGAACTTAGAGCAATCCCCACAACACCTTGCTTCTGTAATAATACAGATTTCCTGGTTTTTACAGAGGCAAACCCTATGGAATAAATTATCTGATATCACACGTGACAGAATTCAGTGGCATGACATACATGTTGTTATTTGTACATAGCATTAAAAAAATCCCAACTTTGCTTTGTCATGGACATTTTTTACTTCCCTACAACATTGTGAAGTCTCCAAAAGATGAAAGACAGCCATGTAACCAAACACTGTATGTTTTATGAGTCCTTCTCCGTGTCCAGCAACTGGAATGAAGACAAAGGCAGAACTGGATACCTGAGAGAGAAAAAGCTTTTTCTGCCACAGACTTTTAATTCACAATGATACCTGAGACATTATTTCCTCAGGTCACTATAGAAACCTTTATCACCTTATGAAAGGTCATCAGGATAAGTGACAGGAGACATCAGTTTCTCTTAACAACATTGGTTTCTCTTAAAATTTAAATAACAAGGCTAAAGATTTTCCAACTGGAGATGTAAAAGCCCATTAGAGTATCCAGTCAATATTCCTGAAATTCTAGGACAGAAGCCTTTCCATCGAGGACACAGCAAATATTTTTTACAGACACCACAGCATGTTGCAAAAAGGATGACTAACTATTTTGACTGCAAACGCAAATAAATAAATAATTAAATAATCCGGAATACAGAATAAAATACATGTATCTAAAAAAGAAGCCTGTCCCCAGTTGTTTGTAACCTAGAGAAAAATGTCTTGGCATGCTTCTAGCATTTTTAAAGAACAATTTAAAACCCCACAACAGAAGGTACTTTCCAGTGCAGTCAGATCATAATAGCAATAAATAGGTCTGCCAAAATGATTGGGAAATATTCTGATGATAATTTTTTAATTGCAAAAATCACGCACATTCCATATAAGTTTGGGTTTCCCCCGGATCCCAAAGGAACTAGCTTAGAGCCAAGTCCTGCTTGCTTTTAGGTCTCATCTCACTTGAGGACTTGATGCCATTCACTCACCCAGGAGTGCTCCCTGGCGCATCTGCATAGCCAGTAACCCCCCCTGCACTGCACAAATTGATGCTGGTTTTGAGCAGGAATCGGCCATTTTGATGCAAATGACAGTTAAAGTGTTTATCAAAACCGCATAAAAGATACCAGCCACACTGATAGAGGGCTTAATCCAGAGCGCTGCTGGTTTATTGTTCAAACTCAGCACTGCATCTTTCTGGGGACATTGTGCAGGAGCTCACGAAGATAACTGCCACCCCAAAACACAATTAAAGGTGTTTAAGACAAATTTTTCTTTGGACTTTGGATTTTTTTTTTTCCCCTGCTGCATGTTTCTACCTCCCAAAACCAGAGAGAAAAGCTCATCTTGCTGAGAACAAGCCTCTGCTCATGTGATACTTGGGTCTGGTTTTAAAAAGCAGTGTTACGGAGGAACAACATCATCAAAAAAAGGCTGGAAGGACACAAGAGCAGGGGGCAGTTCCATTTGAAGTGCACGCAGGCTACGCACCACTGCTTGCTCAGTGTTCTGGTTAACGTTCTTGCTCTGTCTAACCTCATTTCTTTAAGCAGCCACAGAGATTCATATCCACGGAAGAGGGAGGACTGTAACACACCAACTCCCAAATGGGACTCCACAAGCCAACGGTGTAAAAATCAGGAGCCCGTGCAGAGCGCAAAGCCCGCAATGAATGTCTTGAAGGAAGCTAACCGTGGAATATTTAGTTTCACATTTTCCTCCCAGAGCCAGTTCAGTGCAGCGCAGTGTAAACATCATCCATTTTGTAAGGAGGGAGCGGAGGTGAGAAGCGTTCCCAGCAGCAGCCCGGCCAGCCAGCTTCCCTCCCTCCGTGCCACTGGTGTGCTGTGGACTCACTGCTCACCAGGGAGGGCTTGGACATCCCCGGGCAAGAGGAACAAAAATTCATCCAAATATTTTCTCCTGGAAAGAGACAACTTCCCACAGAGCTCTGAGGATATGGCAGAATTCTAATAAGGTATACGATTTATTTACCATGTGCTTGAAAGCAAGCAAGCTCTACAAGAGACACTTGTTATGAATTACTACGCTCTCTCAAGGGACAGTTCTGTTGATAACATGAAGAATGTATTAAACGAGTATCAGAGATTAAAACAATCTGCGTCTGCCAGCTCCAAAACACAAAGACCACTGTCATACACAGAGATAACGCCAGAATATTGGAACAGAAAATCGAGAGAAAAAGTGCCCCCACCTCAGCCTTGGTTATCAGCTTTTTTTTTTTCTCCTTAGGGTGGAGGAAAGAAGTCTCTAGATTGTTCACTTAAACATAATGCAATCAGCTAAACAATGTTGAAGAAGCAGCCCTAAGCTTTGTCTATTCATTCACACCATTTTGTTATCTTTCCTGTTTATCTTAGAGGCACACATAGGACCAGAATGAAGGTTAGTCTTTACAGCATGACAAGTCTACTGGTTTCCTATTTTAGAAGGTAAACAGGCCTTTTTGTGAAACTGAAATGCAGATAACAGAGCTGTGTAACGTTAAGTGTGACATTAGATTGAACGTGAGATTCCTGGACATGGTGGTGGGTCCCCTGGGTGCAGGTCTGCTGGCCAAGTACAAACAGAGCTCAGACGCCATTCAAATTTGTCAAAATCTCTCATTTTGTGTCATTCTTGTAGTGCACAACAATTCTGCCGCTGCAACCTACGTACAGGTTAAAATTAATTAACAAGGAGTAAAAAATGATCAGTTTAACATAGATCGTGAGATTAAGTTCTGGCCATGAATCTGCTTCACCAGATCTTAACAGTGCAAAACTTTTTTTTATTTGTTGGGGTTTTAGCTGAAATGAAAGTAAGATTTTTACAGCTAAGCTTTTTTTAACTTCTTATAAAAGTGGATTTTGAAATGTTTTTACCCGGGAAAAAGAGTCAAAAGCAGGGAACTGTTTAACAGGAAACACAACATCAAGCAAAACAGACCACGGTGAGTTTATCTGGATCTCTAGCGCCACCTGTAGATGACACAAAATACTTCACGCTCAGGAAACCCTGCGTGCAGAGTTCATTTATACCAACCGAGTATATGAAAGTTAATGTTACTTTTTCGTTGCCAAATTGTAGTCCATTTGCACTTACAAGTTTTCAGGCTAAGTACAATTTTCTACACCTAAAAGCTTGCCGAGCAGCAGCTAGTCTACCTATCTCCAAACTTTTATCTTCAGAGTACCCTTTGCAGTAACCTGCAGCCACCAGCTCTAACCCCAGAGCAGCACATTGCCACCAACAGTCCCACTGCCCAGGCACAAGTTTCTTTTCCAGCTGGAACACTGGGAAAGCTCCATCACTGAGGACCCCCGACATGCAACCTCCTCAGTTGGGATACTTAAAGTTTGTACCCACATGGTTTGTAGAAATTAAAATGTGATTATCCTCGAGATCACCAGCTGTCACAAAATCAACCAGCAGGAAGTACTGGGAAGATGGCGTGTGAGCAAGCAGACAGGGAGGCAGACTTACAGTGACAAAACCAAATACGTGAGGCCTGATCAGTTTAGGTTCTTTTGTCTTACAATAAAGGGGAAATACATAATAACTGCTAGTGAAACCTAGATCACCAATGGACTAGTTACTCCTACTCAAAGACCTAGCACAGGTTTTGAAAGCTGACAGCGTAATCTGCTATCACCACTTGTGTCACTCAGTATTAGAATCTGGCAAAAAAAGGAGCTGGAAGAAATCTCCTGCTTGACCCATCTCTGGTTTGATCTTGGTTATAGTGATTACCGTCTACTTTGCTAGACTGGTGTAACTGTGGAGCAATGCTGTTAACCGGACCACGGAGATGACCTGAAGGAGCACCCCTGCCTCTGCAGGTCAAACAGGCTTGAACTTCAACCGCGTGGAAGTTCCCCGGGGTTCGCTCCCCTGCCGCTGCATTGCCCATCAGCACAGGCCACAGCCTGGGCAGCTCAGCTCCTGGGGAGGCGTCTCCTCCTCCCCTGCAGCGCCAGTGCTGCACATGGTCCAGAACCACTGTAAGCTGGGTGAAAAATGTGTATTTACTGTTACAGGACTGAAAGTGCCCCATCTTTCACTACTGTTTACAATAACTATTGGCCCAGTGCCCAGAAACACTGTACGCAGCCTGATGGTATAGATCATGCACATATGTACATGTACATTTGGAGATGGGTTAGAAAAGAAGAATTGCTACTATGCCGCACATTTTAATTCAAAGATAACAAAGTGATCTGTGCTGCTCCAGTGATCATCTGCAACCCAGATATCAGGGACCACATACAATAAGATCATGCACTTACCTGTGATGCCTTTATCTTCCAAGTGCTTTTTAAGTAGTGTCAACACAGTTGAAATACAATGATCAGGTCTGTGCTATAGGCACAACAATGAAACATGACCGGAGAACCGTGAAACAGCAATGCTAGCGTTAAAATTCAAAGTATCTAGGCTTTCAATTTACTGTTCTAAATGAATGTTCTGCAGTGATCTAATGTAGTAAAGACCTCCCACCTGCTTCTAATTTATATAAAAACAGATGTGCTTAATGACTCAGAACTGGATCTTGTCAGCTCCTTAAATCACCTATCCGTAGGGAAGACATAATTAACAGGTGACAGACCTGTATCACTAGAAAAGTTGGAGAACAAGTGTAGGAAATAATAAACCCTGAAATACAACTGTCAGTGAGCTTAGAACTTTTGCTTCATATTTCAACACAGCATGGGGGTAGGAAACAAGTCTTTAATAATGCCTTTTTAATTAAACATTTATGAAGTTTCTCCCTCTAACTGGAGTGTGGTCTTTTCTGATATCTACAAGTGTCAGGCACACTGTCAGACAGTTCAAATTGAAACCCAGATTTTAAACCCAAGATTATTTGGAGGGGGTTTTTGTTGTAAAAAACCATTAATTTAGAATCAAGGATTAGGAAGGCAGAAGAGATAGGATCTTCAAAAACACGATTTCCCATAAATAATGAAGACAGTGATACTGGAGCATTCAAGTTTAAACAACCCTTATTTCAACAACAAAAAAAAAAGTCACATTTTCGAGACCAACCTCTACAACTGTACTTGTGAGTTATGATTGCATTTTCCTACTTGTCATTGTAAAGCAGCCTAGAATTCATTCATGAGAGAAATGTGCATCATGTAATGATAAATTACTATCTCATTGTGATCCAATCTGAATTTATGCTAGAGTTTCAGACCTTGGACTTTTCAGGCCCCAATTATATAATCTTTGTAAATTTTCCAAGCATGTTTGTAGCACATAAAGCAATCACTCAATGTCTCCCACTAGCAAATACTGTGAAATTTAATTTGACTTTGATTCCCCAAGAGGGAATCTCACAGCTAGTTTTGATAACAGTCTCTTTTCAGTCTTCATGTATGTTAACAATTGTCCTTGGGATGCTGTCTCTCTGTGAAATGATCTCTGTTTTTGCAGATGCAGGCACCTACAGATATGTCTCTTTTCCCAAGTTGAGAGTCTGTTCTTTAACTAGATAGTTTGGTAGTGAAGACATTACTGGCTACCACCACAAGAATAGGCGTATAATATTGCATAGTTTCAAATACAGCCTAGAATTCATTCATTAGAGAAATGTGCATCATGTAATGATAAATTACTATCTCATTGTGATCCAATCTGAATTTATGCTAGAGTTTCAGACCTTGGACTTTTCAAACAGAATGGATTCTATCTTTTCTTTTTCCCCCCTTTAACTTGAAAGGAACAGAGCCAAAATGTAATGCACTTTTACCATCCGTGCAACTACAAATAGGCAGCATCAAAATAAAAACAAAATTTAAGTAGCGTTTGTAAAAAATATATTTGCAGTTGTTTCATTGTTTAAAACACAGGCACCTCTGACAGAGATGTCTGTGTCATATATATAATTTGAAATAATATTCTTGCTAACAAAAGTTAGTTATTACTGATGGACGGACAAAATTCTTTTGTTTTCTAAAAACGATCACCTGGTCATCTGCACAAGCATTTCCAGATTTAGTACCAGGTGCTAGCAACTTCTACAGATATTAAGGAACAGACCCCTTTAGGGCTGCAGACCCAAGAGTAGACATTTCTTCCAAATCAACAATCAGCCAGGTGCAGTTAATGCATACATAGCATGTAATTGAAACAGACTTCACTTAAAATATACTTCAGAATGGCTTGGACTACTACCTTTTCATGTGTGCATGAAAGAACGAGTCTGCTGGGAAGGTGAGGCTTTCTTATTTTAGCCAGCACAATAAGAGAATCATATACTGGGAAGCTTGGTGAAAGTATCAACAGTTGCTTTGATGCTCAGATTTTATACAGAACACAGCCTCCGATTTCAATAGTCACATAAATATACAATCCTCTTCTTCACATACAAGATGTATGTTTCCATATACAGACAAGTAAAACGTATGAGTGGAAGCAGGAATCAGAGTTTGATGTAAAGCGCTTCCGTCGCTTTGGTCATGGGTTGTGAGAAGAACTGCTGGTTGGGCCACAGGCCCTGCTTCGCTTTGAGATATGGGAGGTGGAGGTGGTGCCAGCAAACTGACTTGGCCCAGCAGCTGCAGGCGGCTGTTGGCTGAGAGGTCTTCCTGATTCTGGCTAATTAATGTAGGAGGCACAACATTCACTGATGCAGCCTGAACGATACTGTTAGTCTGAGGGACCTGGTGACCCACAATGATCTTGACCCTTCCCTCATTGTATGGAGAAACCTGAGCAGCCTGAAGTGGGACTTGGAGGTGGCTGACAGTAATCGGGGCACTGGTCTGCCGACTGGGATCCATCTGGAGCTGTAGAACAGCCAGTTCGTTATTTTTAGATCCATTATACATACTGTGCTGCTTCTTATGACTCCTAAGAGAATCTTCTCGCACAAAGGAAGCGTCACACAGGTCACACTTAAATGCTTTCTTGGCATCCAATTTGGCAACTTGCCTGGAGCCACCTTGCTTTGGCCTATCTCCTTCCTTCTTCTCCATACTTTGCTTCTTGGCCTTGACTTTGTCGCCATGAGCTTTCCTCACGTGAGTTGTCAGGTTGCTCCGCTGCTTGGTATCAAAGCTGCAGAACTCACACTTGAAAGGACGATCTTTGCAGTGAATTCGCTCATGCACTTTCAGAGCTGCCTTGTTGGAGCAAGAGTAGTTGCACTCCGAGCACTTCACTGGCTGTTCAGGCTGATGAGTTCTTATGTGGTGCCGAAGGCTTGTTTTGTTTCCACACTGAAACTCACACTCTGGACACTTGAGAGTATTTTCCATGCTGTGCTTGATACGAATGTGCGATTTCAAATTTCCTTTCATGGCACACCGGACCTCACAGAACTCACATTTGTAAGGTTTCTCACCGGAATGCACACGCATGTGCCTCTTCAAGTCTGAGTTGATTTTAAATTTAGCAGGACACATCTGACATTGGAAAGGAGCATCTCCTGTCAACAAAAACCACAGTTCAAATTACAGATGAGATACCAAGATCCATTGGACAGACCAATGCTACAATGAACTATGTACAGCTGACTTGGTCTAAATACCTGTAACATATTTTCAAGATGTAGAGAACTTTAATGGCACAGTACTTACTACCTGGTCTGGCGTATTTGTGTGCAAGCCCCCCAAGAGCTTGCCTGCCCACATCTGTTGCTTTTTCATGTCTGCATCTTAGATATTCTCCATTTTTAGTTCACTTTCTGTATAAAACTGTTCGGTGTGCCCCAGAGAAGAGACTGAAGTTTCTCATTTATCCCTTTCTAGCAACAGTGTATCTCAACTAGTGTTTAAAATTAATAAACACTGGAAATTTAACAGCTGCTATATTTTTGAAGTCAAAGAAAACAACATAAACACATCCATATTTTTGGTTTACACTACAAGATTTACAGGGAGGCTTGCAGGTTAACTGTAAGCCTAGGTAAATGGTAGGCTACTGCAGCAACAGCACCAGCTTTACTGCTCAACTATATAGTCGAGTTAAGTGAGCTGATGAGAAAAACTGATTACTTTTTTGGCCTGGCTGATGCGGTGCAGCACAAATACTATTGCTGGCACAGTAAGACAGTGGAAATTCTTGTCCAGAACACAGGCAGAGGTAGGGACAAAAGTCCATACCTAGGTCAGTGTAAGGTGACTGCACAACCACAGCATTACTACAGTGACAGGACAGGAGAGAGAAATAAAAAAAAAAAAAAAAGAAAAAAAAAAAGAAGGATCACAGCTACATAAATGCAACTGGAAAAGACAAATGTGAGACTAATGAAACACACATGCAAGTCTGTGACTCTAGGGAAATGCGCTTACACAGAGAAGTAACATTAAACTTTTGTTTTCCTGGCATTACAGCAATCAAGAAAGACATATTTGACCCATGTAGCACACTTAATAATGTTCCACAGATCACTTCAAGAAAATCTAATATCAGTTTGTATTCATGCAAGGAGGTACACAAAATATTCATAAGTCTGTGGTGGTCTTGGTTTTGTTTTTTATTTGTTTTGTTTTGTCTTTTTGGGGTGGGGTGGGGTGTGGGTGTTTGATTTTTTTTTTTTGAGAGCAAGGTTGATCCAGACACCTAACAATGTAGTTGAAAGTCAGGTCAAATTCTTAACTGATAAGGCATGAAAAATGAACACACTCATCTGCAAGATCTCTGTAAGCCTATTTATGTCTGACTACCTACATGAATAACCATTTGAATTGGCTGGATCTAAATCACTATTTTGCCTTTTTTTTTTTTTTTTTATTTGCAGACTTGTGTCACAATATGCACGATCAAATTAATCTGTAGCTCTGCTGAGTCCATAATCAATTCCAGGATAAAGACCAGTGACTTTGTTCTGAAGCCATTAAAAAAAACATCCAAAGCAAACCTATCAACCCAACTAAATAACTGTTCACATTCTTTCTTTAATCTAAATATATAGTTCTCTAAAGTGCCTGAGCATGAAGACTTTAGGTAGGTATCATTTTGAAAAAAGTGGAAGAATTGTGTTATTAGGTTCTTAGACACCCTTGGTGGGAGAAGGAAAGAGAGTGTACTTAGTTCAGCAAGCATTTATCTTCTTTAATAATCAAACTGCAAATGGCTGATTTATTTTATAAGTTAATATTTTATAGAGTTTGTGATAGCTGTATAATTTTGCATAATTTGCTTATCCAGCTACATACGTCATAGGTTTAGCTGCATATTTTTCAAATCAAGTTGTGGCCTACTGTGCTAATCCATGTATCTGTTTAATAATTGATATACATGGTGTATTATCTATATTAAACAGATTTTATTAATGAAGATGCACGGTTTATTCATCTAGTTTATTTTACAGTCTCAGCAGCACACTCAGCTACTGAATTTTTATCTACTTGGCACAGTACGTATTTCAATGACTTAATTTTCACATGCAGGGTAGCACCATATATGAAAAAGAATTAGTAATTTTACTGAATATAGCAAAGTATGTTTATTCTGTTTATTAAACGAGTGGTCCATTACTTATATTTCTTTACATTTCTGTCCATACATAATTCACACTGACAGAACAGAGCTTAAAAAACAAGAGTGTCTGATCCTGCAGTTATTAATTGTAAGAGCAGTTTTACTCAAATTAACAGGAAACTGATCTTTAGATGACTAGTTCAACAAGTAATGCTATGTAGATGATCTCACGCTGAGCAATGTAGATCGCACTCACCTTCTAGACAACTGATTTAATTCCAGTAAGCAATATATTCTACATACCTTACACTTTTCCCCTAAAATTGGCTGTGTGCGTAACAGCTTTGTAACCTAACAAGGATGAAAGGATTACTTTCAAAACACTTGTGCCTCCTTTCAGCGAATCAAAAGAAGTCCTTTTATGAAAGAAGATTTATTGTGGAGAAATGAAGAGGCAAAACTACAGCCTTGAATTTTAGCATAATTCAATTGCTTAAGATACAACAGACTGATCTGCTAAAAATAAAGAAGGTAGTATAAAAACCCTTCCCAACTCTTGCAAAATTTAATGCCACAAAAATCTAACTACTGGAAATACAGGAGAACCATAATCATTCATAGGTTCTCCCACAGCCAAATTCAGAGCATACCTGGCCACATACATAAATGCACAAGTATGCATGATCTTACATGACATGGGGAAAATGCAACACCGTATCCTCTGACTAGTGTGGTTACTAACAGATACCTTCTCACGATAACCCATACTATTTTGACTGACCATCACACCTTCTCATATAGCAACAGAAAGAAAGAAACTTGTAAAACAACTGCCTGACAGTCCTGCCTGTTCCATGACAGCAGATTTGTGAAGTATAAAAGATTCTTTTTCCGCTACAGACAGATTGGTTTAACCCTCCCCTCCTTCACAATGCACAAGGGATTTATTTCTTTTATCTACTCAAAATAAATCCCATCTTGCACACATCTGAACTAATGTTGTTTAGTACTTGAATTCAGAATCAGATGTAGGATAGGTTCAAAGCTAATCTAGTAATCACTGAACCATAACCACCTTGCAGCTAAAATTCACAGAACTAATCAAATGTATAAAAGACAACACAGAAACCAATCCAGTACCCGGGATTAGGTGAAAAACAACATACAAAGACAACTGTACAAAGACAGCTGTACAGCAGTATCTTTACAGCAAATCTGTTCTAGGAACAATCTATAAAAGAGAAATCTGATTAAAAGGAAACTTAGGGAAATAATGCAAATATAAAATGATACAGTGTTTATAAGACTGGAGGTTAAAGACTTCTATCCACAGACCAAAAATGATATGGGCAGAATGTAGTTCTGGCTGCTAGTATTTCACCATTAATGTCCATCAGTCTGCACATGGAAGGTGCCACAAAGAAAGGTCAAAAAAAGATGTAACTTGCTAATTTACTGATGGCAAGGAAAATTAAATTATGCAGCTGAGGTTTGCACTGATATAACTAGTTCAATTGTAAAATAATTTCAGTGCTTCTAATATAGTGGACCAGATCTGAGAGACAGAGACAGGAACCTAGATGCTCTTAATCAATCAATCAATAAATTAGATCTTTCAATTCTACTGGTTTAAGAACATCTAATAGGCAGTTTCAAAATCAATTTAGAAGAAAATCTACCAAGAGTCAGATCTGTCTTGATTGCTTCCAGGTTTTTTTAGTAGAGCTGTATTGCCCTACTAGATTCTATGCCCAAGAATTTCACAGAAGCTGGATGCCTGGGTGCTTTTAGGAATTCGGATAGGCCCTTTCTGGCATCTTGACACCAGTATATCTTTTAAAGTTTTCCCAATGACCTTCAAACATTGACAGATCTGAATTTTAGTATAAACTTACCTGTGTGGGATCTGAGATGCACAGTTAGCTGGCTAGAGTTGCGGCTTGCATAAGGACAGATCTGGCATTTAAAAGGACGCTCATTGGAGTGAATGCGCTGGTGCTTGTTGAGACTGCTGCTGTCAGCAGCTGCATAGTCACAGTGTTTACATTTGTAAGGCTTCACCCCAGTATGAGAACGCATATGCATCTTCAGCTTATCTTTACGACTAAAACATTTGTTACAAACTTCACATTTATGGGGCTTGTCTCCTGAAACAAACACAAGAGCATCAGGAATTTTTGCACCATAAGGATGTTGTTGCAATAAAAAAAAAATAATGCACTAAACACTTACTAGAAATGGGTCTAGTTTTCAGAAGTTGGACACTGGATTTCAGCAGCCATCCTATCAGCTAAGGACTCTTCTAAGCTCCAGGAGGCTGCACGTACAAGTGCAACAATTTTAGAAGACTCTTTGGAGCTTCCTCCCTTTATAACTTTGAAATTGTGGTTTGGGGGGAAGGGAGGTAAAATGTTGGAATCACCGTTTCCTATGAAGAACAAACCAGGTTTATGCACCACCACCACACTGTACCCTGATAAACACAGTGCCTGCACCTTGGAAATTTAATTGTGCCTTAAATAGATGCACAGTGTTCATGTTTCATTGCTGTGAGCGGTACTGCCCATAGTAGGACATGGATTATCCAAAAAGGGCAATTCTCCAGGCACAGAGAACTACAGACGTACATGTACATTCTATCTAATTTATCTATACATACATTATTTTCTAGGAAAATACCGTTTGGCAAAAAGCCAAAAGGAGGAAACCAACCAAAAATAAAATACAGCAACTACATAAACCTGTGTGTGTTCGCAGATGACGTTCCATATCCTTCATACCATAGGAAGTCTTGAACTGGCAACCTGAAAATGGTAAGATTAAGATCATTAAATTCAAGGAAAATCTAACAAAATAATAAAAATATACCACCATATTCTGGGCATTATGTTTCTTTTCAGGAACATTTTCTTTAAAATTCAGTATTAACAGAAAATGAATTCCCCACCTTGTTTACTCAAAGCTACTTAAAATAGTGACCAGTTTACGAACTTCAGTTTTCTAATGCTTCCTCTAGAAAGCAATTCTCTACACTACCATTTTCTGTAAGCTTTGAAAACCAGTTCTCTGGAATCTCTGCCCAGGATTTGAGATGCTTTTTACGGTACATAGGGGATGCTGAGGGAACTAATTAATTCCACATATGACTTCAAGTTAGCACAATTGGGAACTTGGGTAACAGCTCACCATTCAGGAACTTTGTCCAAGTGGAAAGCGCTACAGTTTTAGAGCACAGAGATGAACACTAGGCATTTGAAATGTGCCTTCCAAATCAAGGCAAGCTTGCAAAATGAGACTGTAATTTCTGCTACCATTAATATGATTACTCATCTACATGGCTGTCTCTGCACACATTTTCTGCATATTGCATGTTTTTTACTCATTAAAGTCTCCAAATACTTTGGTTCAATCCATCTTTATAAAAATATTAACTGACCAAAGAAAAAACATATAATGCAAAATGCACGTATAATATTTCTCATGTACAACAATAGCAGTTAGCAAAATGGTAACAACTCTGCTCTTACATTGCTGCAGTAAGTTTGCGCATAGACATTGGCCTATGTCCACACCTGCAGCATCGCCAGAGTATACCACAGTATAGGACCAACGTCCAAGTTCGTGAAATCAACAGCAAAACTGGTACTGGTACCAATGGTAGTACATCACACCCTTATTAAGTAGGCTGCATTCCAGGTTTTGCACGCCCTAACTGCTTAAGACAGACATAGCTACCACGCATATCACTATATGAAACCTATCAATTTTTGAATGGAAAGGAAGAAGGTATAGTCCGCATCTCACCTGGATAGCAGCAGCTTAGTTTCTTCTGTGTAAGTGAGGAATTGGATTTTCTTGAACGTGCTTTTGGTGGTGTAGAGACGACAGCAGCAGCTGGAGGCTCACTGCTCTCACTGGGCAGGTACGTTTGATAGCCATGCTCAAAAACAAACTCTGGTGCAGAAACTAAACACATAAGATAGTTTAATTTGAGAACATTAACTTCTCCAATCAGAAAAAGCTAATTATTTCCTGGTTTCATTAATTAATTCTCTATTCTGTTTTTTCCAGCAAAATTTCTGCTCCTGGCTTCCTATTCACCTGGGGGAGGGAGATAGGAGAAAGGCTTCTTCCTCCCTTGCTATTGTGATATAAATATTAGTGAAAACTCTGTCAAGACCTGAGGAGCCACGATGAACTGAGTACAACTCTACACAGGCCCACTTGTCTCCCTCTGAGTCCTATCTGACTGCACTGTTCAGTTTCTTCAGAAGTTCATTTTTTTTCTGATGCCTGTGTCCAGGTCTTACATTAATAAAGGTATATCTGTTTTTCAACACTGGCTGTCCTACAGCCCAAAGGAGAAAAAACTCGAATTATTTATATAGCAAATGTTGTCAAAAAGGCATCATGTAAACAATTTTTTAAAATTGTTAAAAAAGCTCAGCCTCTTTCAACTGTACTGTTTTTAGCTTGTTACTCACAAGAATAACAGGTGAAACTATCTCAGCCAAAGTAGCAGCTTTTAAATCAATTAAGCAACGCTATACCCCAAAAGGGCACACGGATTTAACTGCCCTCATTTTAAAGATGAGTAAATGTGAAGCAGAAAAGTGACTCACCCAAACCCCACACCAAGTTAAGGGATTATAATAAAAAGATTCCTGGAAGTGAGCCCTGAATTCAGTTTGTTTCACTGCTCTTCCTGTTTCTCTGCCCTAATCTGTCTATCCAAATTAAAGTCAAATAATTTGGATTTTAGTAAAGTCCCAGACCAAAATAAAATAAAACAAAACTATATATAGAAGGGCAAACCTTCACACACGGAACAAAATTCTAGTTTTATTTAAGTGTCTGCAGGATCAGGACCTCACTTGAGCCTTCGCACAGGCAGAAATTTTGAGTAATATTTTTCCTGCCAATTAGTTGTGGGAGCAATGTTAGGGAATGCAGTGTTCTCACATAAAAAGGCCTGGATTGGCGCCTGACAGCAATTCTGTGTCTGTTTTTCATCAAGGGCACTCTTAAAAAATAAAATGCATAGTAATTGGCTTATTTTTCATAAGTATTGACAATTTTAATTAGTTTGCACAAGTTGGTTATACAACACATTAGACCTGAGCAATTCTCTCAGTGAAGTTGCTAATGGAGATGCAAGTACCTGCCGTCATACCAAAACCAAGAAGGCGGCACACCACTGCTTTTTTTCCTTCCTTTGCTTGCAGGTATGTGACGACTAATGCGAAAACTGTTATTTTAGCTTAGCCTGGTGGGGACACACAAGCAGAGGGCTGCGTAACGTTGCCACTTTGCATGAGTCGAGCACTTTTGAGCTCTTGGGATGTAACACCAAAATACCTGTAATGGTTTGGGTCTCCGAAGCGATGGTCCTGGTCGTGGTTTGAGCCTGTGTCGATGGCACTGTCTCTTCCGACACAAACTGGACCGTACTGGTGGCCCCGGCCGTCGCACTAGTGAGCTGGCAACCGCTTTGCTTGTGCCCGACGAAGGCATCGAGGTTATTGAACTGCTGCTTGCAGATGCCGCAAATGTGGATGTCGGGGGTGAGCTCCACCAGCACGGTGGTGCCGCCGGGAACTGCGGAAACAGGCGCGGGGTCAAGAGCTCGTCCTGAGGGAACGCAAACGGCTCAGGCCGCGCAAAGTGACACACGGACATCCCGCTGACCGAACGCGGGGGAGCCCCTCTGGGAGCCCCTTCGGGCCTAGAGCTGCGGGGGTCCATTAGGGCGCTGCGGGACCCCCCGGGGCCGGGCCGCGGGGCTGAACGGGCCGCCCGTGCCCCCGGGCACGCTTCCC